>NW_007249377.1:337078-369336 GCF_000164805.1 Carlito syrichta
AAAAAAAAAAAAAAAAAAAGAAAATGGCAACTTTTAAATATTAAATACTTATGGTTTCTTTCAAATTTTTTAAATGATTTTTATGTGACATTTATCTGGTTCTCATGTTCCCTCTTAGTATTTTCTACTACTACCAAATGTTTATGTCAAGTAAACAACTTTTACATGTTTTTGAAATATATAATCTTTTCATAACCTATCAGTTAATATATACCAGGCATCTATTACATGGCATAGATTTTTCCATGCAGAAATTTTTTTTTGACCCCATTACAGGTAGACTTGCCATTTTTTATTATTGGTCACTCATAATTATTTTTAAATTCATAAATAAAGCATTACAAAAATTATCAAATAAGTTATGATTTGGGAAATTCTTGGGGATTGCCAGGAATTCTAACTTCTTATCCTTGAATCTCAAATATTAATATTTGTCTGGGACTTGGAAATACTATTTCTTGTCATTTAATGCCACTCAATACAGCAGAGAGCTTGCACAAAAGTCTAACTCATTAGTTCAGGTGAACCTCATTTGCACAAGGGTAAATAAGTAGACCCTGGTTTTACTACACACTCCTCCAAGGGATTCACTGGAATTGAGAAACTACTTACTAAAAGCTAGAATTTGCGGAAAATTCTCTCAAGTGGTCAAATATCAGTACTACTGAGTGTTTTTGCAAAATAATTAGTCAGACATTCTATTTCAATATTTGAGATTTTGGAGAAGCTAAGATGTTCTTGTGAATTTTCTTAATAGTTCAAGAAGTTGTATTCATGGACCTCCTGTATTATGAGATGGTCTTATAAATAACAGCATAGACTCTTCTAGAAGGAGAAAACATTCTTTGTGATGGATAAAGTACATAATTTGAGAAATAATCTTGTTCAGGTTCTAAACACATTTGCTCCTAAAAACTGAATTTAAAAGGTACTTGGCAATGTAGGTGAGTCCACTTGAATCTGTATCAGACTGGGGGTGCTACTGGGTCCTTATTTTTTCATGTTAGCTGCAGTTTGGCATGACTTGATTGCCCCTTCCCTGCTAGCAACAACTTGAGCAAAGCAATTAAGTGCTCCATAAAAATACTGAAGAACAATACTTGTCTATGTGCAGTTATTCAAATTTATTGCCACCTATCTAATTAGGACAAAACTTCTATAATGGATAAAAGATTGTCTTAGCCCGGATTCCCTAGAAAGCAGAGCCTGCGGCAGGGATGCAACGTAAGATACTGCATGCTACAGCACTCGTCAGGCTTTACAACAAGCTGTGAAGACACACCCATGGAGCACACATGTCTCGACAGGCTACACGGAAGAGCTGTAGCTTGGGGCCAGCCATAGGAGGAGGTGAGGAGCAGAAATTTACCCACCCGGCTCCTTTCCATTTCCTATGTCCATTTCCATTGGTTAAAATTTGCGCCAAAGGAGACATTTATGGATTGCATCTGGCTCCTTTGCTGCTATAGAAATGAGGTGTCATGTCCCACCCCTCAGCGTCTCATTCAAGTCCTAACGGACAGGGGAAGGCTAGAAAATTGGAACTAGAGACTGGTTTGTCTGGCTCTGTAGCAAGCCCCAGTGACCGGTCACCTCCAGGTGGTAGATTCCTGTAGTCCCATATAGAGGAAGAAGAGGAGGAAGACCAAAACAGCTGTCAGAGTAGGACAAGCATCCTGAGATTCTTAGAAGGAGTGTGAGATGTGCCTGGTTTAAGCATCTCACATCAGAGAGTCAAGCACTGCTTCTGACAATATCTGGATGTTACGGGCTAAATCGTGTCCCCTGGAGACGGGTATGTTGAAGTTCTAACCCTCACTACCTCAGAACGTTATTGTATTTGTGAAGACAGAGTTTTTAAAGAGGCAATTTAAGCAAAAGAGATCATTTAGGGTGGGCCTTGATCCAGTAGGATGGGGATCCTTATAAGAAGAGGAGATTAGGATACAGACACACACACAGGAATGACCACGTGAGAACACAGCAAGAAGACAGCCATCTCCAACCGAAGAGAGAGGACTCAGGAGAAACCACCCTTGCCACGTCTTGATCCTGGACTTCCAGCCTCCAGAACTGTGAGAAAATAAATGTCTGCTGTCTAAACCAAGTGATGGTACTTTGTGACGGCAACAATAGCTGGCTAATACACAGGGGCAGATTGAAAATCCACCAAACCAAATCCCACCCTGACTTCCTTTCAAGTTTTTCAGTCATTTGCCTTCCCTTGAGGTCGGTTTCTAGGGCAGCCAAATTATTAACTCTCTGGATCTACCAGAATGAGTGGGCCTTCTTAAATTTTTTTAATCAAAATGAGAGTCTTTACAATAAAACATGAGATGCTTTTGCTAGTGGAATACAGCAATATATTCAAATAGGCATGATATGTTTTAATGAATAATTTATGTATTGCACTGGTTTTAGCTCTACAATCATCTTACTACCACTTACTGAGACACAGCAGCTATTATTAATATATTAACACACTGATTATTAAGATTGTGGGGCAACTTCAATCAAGTCAATAAGATAAATGAAAAAAATAGTGGAAGTGCAATGCATTCTTAAAAAAAAAAACTAGAACATGTAGAATCCACGGTGAAGCCTGATACCAAAAAAAAAAATCAAGATTGGCTGAAATACCAAACATTTACATGGCTGTGATGAATATCAACTGTGTACAATTATTGCTTTATTCAGTTCAGTTGCTGCTTTGGGGCTCGGAAAAAATCATGTGAATTGAGCAAAATATTCTTTTAATGATCAAAGATGAGAGACCAAGGGAAGTTACTGTGCGAGAACAAGAAAATAGCAAACGAAAGCACTGTTTTATTTATACATTTTTACCAGAGGATTTAGTAGTGCCCTACAAAGGCTATTTAATTAGACTCATTTACATGATGGCAAGATAAATAAGTATTGTTCTATGCTGTTTTATGTTATTTCTTCTCCCCTTTCTCTGTCTGCTAGCTGTCTCTTTTGCATCTGGAAGGTCCTGTTCTGTTTTTCTCGTGCCTTGTGTTTTACATCCTCTTAATTGCATTGCATTGTTTCTCCATTTGCACAAGCTATTTTGAATCATATCAACATTCATTTGAGTGCCTTTGTGGGAGGCACGGAGTTAGAGGGGAGGGGAAGAGAGACAAAGCCAGCCCCTGTCCTCAAGGTATTTACTATCTAGAATGAACAAGCACTTAGAGGTTAGGGCCAAGTCTATTTGTCTGCTTACAATTTCTGCTCATAGAGTACTAGTGCCAGACAGAAAATGTGAAATCATCTGACCCCTCCACCCAGCCCCTTCTCCCCGTGACCCGCCATGCAATGCTGTCCTTTGACTGTAAAAGGGATACATGAATTGTGTTATATTCATACAGTGGGAAATGATCGAGGAATAAGAATAAACAAGCTACCACTGCACTTCACAGTACAGATGAATCTCACACACACGATGTTGAAGAAAAAAAGCCAGGCATCAAGGGGTGCGTAGTCTGTAATTCATGTATAATGCATGTCATGCATCCTGGCAGGCAGAACCAAGCTACGTTGGTAGAAGTCAGGAAAGTGGTTGCTCTAGGGATGGGATAAGGAGAGCAGTGACTGGTTAAGAGCATGAGATGGGGGTGTCTCGGGGTGCTGATGAGGTTCTCTTTCTCCATCTGTGTGCTGGCTTCAACGGGTATGTTCAGATTGTGAAAATTCTTTGATCTATCTAGATTGTCATAAGTGCCCTTTTCTCTGTGTGCATTATGCTTCAGCATGGAGTTTTTAAAAATGTTTTCAAGGTGTGGCCACCAATAGAAAGTTTTTCTAACACTGATAATAATTGAGCTGCCTGTTCTCCTGATTTTCACAGAAACAGGTAAGAAAAATACTTCTTCGTGACCCATCTCAGAGACATTACTCTGTTCAAAATGCTTAGGTCCTTTTCACATCTGGGCTGAAGGAGGACTCTGCAACATAATCGATTTGGTTCTTGTGTCTTGTGCGCCTTCCTCACGATAGGCTAAAAGCCACAGGAAGTTAGGCTAAAATAGCAAAACAGTTAAGTCCGTTTTTAAAGGCAGCAAAGGGTGTGTGGCTAACAAGAACACCAAGGAGGGCCCTCGCTGAATGAAGTAAATGTGTTTTTAAGTTATTTCTATTCGACGGTGAAGAAAAAATCCCCTTAAAAAAGACTCACATCTTCTATTCCAGCGCCATAAAGCAAGAGAGAGCTAATGGACGCGCCACTGAGTGGGAAATGAACAACTTGCGAATACAAAAAAGACAATGAAGCACCTTGTTTAACGCATCTACACAAAAGAAATATACACAGAGTCAATTGTGCCGATGAACTTTCAAGAAAAAAAAAGTATCCTTAAGGAACAACACAGCCAAAAGGGAAATCAATTGAATTTTACAAAATAGAAGACTGTGTTCTATAGTTTAAGAACTATATTTAATGGATAGACTTGAAACTGTTTGCACTCCACTTGCACATATATCTAGAGCATATTGTAGTTGAAAAACAATTCCACAGGTCCAGAGTGCAAAAACACAATAATGATAACTTGGTGTTATAGCCATCAAAAGTAAGCGTCTTAAGACCTGATTAGATACATAGTAAATCATGGCATGAAAGACACAAAATGAACCCATAGTCTCTCCTTGATTTCAAACCAGGATTTACGAAAATGGTTCAGAATATAAAATTATGGAAAACATTACAGTACATCAAAGTCGAGCAAGTTTAATTAGGCTTAGTTTGATAATTGCCGGAAACAAAGAATCTGCCTCACAGCATGGCTGGTGTAAAATCCAGCAGTAAGTCCAGTTGATCCAAATTAAAACCGCCCTATCTACCATCCCACATGAATCCTTTTATCTGAAGGCTACAGAGAACAAAGAATTACAATTCAGCTCAGAATTGCAGAGGGTCGTTCGTTTTTTCAGCAGGGTTTGCTTTGGCTAAACCCTGACCATGTATGTTTCATTTCTCTGTTTTTAAAACATGACATAGAAGGACTTTGAGGTAAAAGCCAAGAGACTAACCAATACTAGCAAAAGCCAGTAGCAGATCAGTGTATTTCTTCAGCATATGTAGGTTCATAGAATCCATTTCCACTTTTCTGCATATAGGAGTCATAGGGGAGCAAAATTCACAGTCTTGCAGCCAGATTCTCCTCAGAAGTATTGATTTTCTAGATTGGAAATACAGAAACTGACCTCCCTGGAAAAGGATAAACTCTCTCCCAAATTTAGAGAGATTAGAAACATCATGAGATTGATTGGGGCAAAGTACTATAGCTATGCTAATTTTTCTAAGTGGAAATCAGGAAACCAGGAAGAAAGTCAGAGGTGGAGAGAGAATGTTCTCGGATCTCACTTCCTACTCTCCTTCCTGGTCCAGACCCTCATCACCCATCACCAAGACTACCACAAGGATTCCTCCCTGGTGTTTCTGACTTTGGAATACCAGCCACCCACTTTCAACACTCTTGTCTGAATTATGGCTCTGAAAAAATAAATACGATCATGGCGTCTGCTCACTTATAAAATGCCACTGAAATTTTAAAATTCAATACTCATATGAAAAACATTCAACTTCACTAATAATAAAAATGCTAATTAAAACAGTAATTAAATATCATTTTTTCTTATCAAATGGACACAAATGTCAAACAAAAAAATGATTAGTGCTGGCAAGAGAGTTATGGAAGAGGCACTTTTCTAAAAACCTCTAGTGAAAGCACCAATTACAATAGCCATTTTGAAAATCAGTCTGACCATATAAAATTATGAGCATTAAAAAAAATTCATACGCTTTGACCCTACTTCTAAGACTTTATCCTAAAAAGTAATCAAAGATATGAACAAAAGACTTTTGTAGAAGAACAATCATGACAGTTTAAAATTGCCACCATTAGTTTCTGCTAAGGATGGCAATTTAATTTGCCATGATTCATTAAGATAATATAGGCCAGGCGCGGTGGTTTACACCTGTAATCCCAGCACTTTGGGAAGCCGAGGCAGGAAGATTGCTCGAGGAGTTTGAGACCAGCCTGAGCAGCACAGCGAGATCGCATCTCTATGAATAATCAAAAAAATTAGCCAGGTATGGTGGCACGTACCTATAGTCCCAGCTACTCAGGAGGCTGAGGCAAAAGGATCACCTGAACCCTGGAGGTAAAGGCTGTGGTAAGAAGTGATCATGCCACTGAACTTCAGCTTGGGAGACAGAGTGAGACCCCGACTCAAAAAAGAAAAGAAAATGTGGCCATACAGCCACCCCAGGACAGACAAGGCATCCTAGGGCAGAACTCTGAGGATAAGAAATTCTACAGGTAACCCTAGCTGTGCATTCACTGACTAGTCTCCAGAGAAAGATAAAAGATGAAGCTGAAGGTTAAGATGTGTTACAGAGGTAGATGCGAAGGAACAAGTTGTCCCAATTTGCAGTGCCTTGAAAAGTTGCTGGCACAGCGTCCCAAAAATATATTGACTTTTAAAGTTATGCATATGCATAATAAAGAATTGAAGTAATATAAAAAATACGAAATAAACTTAAAACTTAGTCTGAATACCACTACATGAAACAAATCATTATTAATATTAAAGTGCACTTTAATTCCAGGCATCTCTCCAGGCATATATAGAGACTAGGTGAAGAAATACTTCTATAAAAATAGGATTATAATCTCACTTCTATTTTTATTAAAAAGTATTACATTTAATTTTACTTTAACAGAAAGAATAGAAAATAATGTAAAACTAAAGAAATTGCTGAAGCCTAGGTAAATATTTTTTTACTGCTAGAGACAGACAATATTTTGTGAAATATCCCTCCAAGGTTAAGAGAAAAAGAAGTTGGAGTCACTTAGTTTAAGATCTGTGCATGCAGCCAGGCTCGGTGGCTCAGCCTGTAATCCCGTGCCTTTGGGAGGCTAAGGTGAGTGGATTGCCTGAGCCCACGGGTTCGAGACCCGCCTGGGCAGGCGAGACCTCATGTCTACAATAAATCAAAAAATTAGCCGGACGTGGTAGCGCATGCCTGTAATTCCAGCTACTCGGAAGGCTGAGGCGGAAGGATCGCCAGAGCCCAGCAGGTTGAGGCTGCGGTGGCCGGGAGCGGCCACTGCACTCCAGTCTGGGCGACAGAGTGAAACTCCAACTCAAAAAAAAAGATCTGTGCATGCTTTAATTTTAGGCAATATCAATACTGTCTGTAATGAAAGATAAGGAAATTAGCATTCTTATGTTTCTTTTTACCTTCTTATTTTTGTAAACTCTGTTATTCTTTTTAAATCAGAAGTATGTATAATCATATTGACATTATGCTCTATCACTATATTTCTCATAATCATTTGGTTTAGTTCTATATTCTGAGTTTCTGAGAAACTCAGAAAAACATACGTGCTTGGTGAATCTTTTTTAAGAAGCAGGAGAATGTTAAGCACAAGAGTCAAGAGAATTGTATTTTTCATTTGAGGATTAAGGTGATGGGAACAAGGAGAGAGAGACAGACAGATCACTCTGATTGTGCTGGATGATATTTTCACTATCATCTGTGTGTTTATTTCCAGTCCGTCTTTATACACATTTTTACAAAATTGGAATCATGTCATACTTGAAGTTTGCTAACTATAGATACCTTCAAAGTGCTCAGAGGAAAATAACTGTCAACTTAGAACTGTTTACCCAGCAAAGCTATCTTTTAAGACTGAAAGTACAATAAAAAACCTTTTCAAGTAAACAAAAATGAGATCCCTTATAGCAGCAGTCCTCCACGAAAGAGACTTCTAAAATATGTATTTAGGAAGACCTCCAAAAGAGAGGCCTGAGATGTAAGATGGAAACACACACACACACACACACACACACACACACACACACACACACAGAAATTGATAAACATGGAGATAAATCTAAACTACTAATTTCTGTTGAAGATGAGAGTGCATATCCCACTTTATGAGGGCTGCTATGACCTTGATACTTCTGTCAGATAAGGGCAATATTAAAAAGAAAAGTACATTACTATCAAAATCCCAATGGCATTTTTAATGCACAAATCAATCATATTTTTATATATCAGCAGCAGAGAGATGATTTAAGAAAAAAACCACTCACAATAGTAACAAAAACCACATCTGTTAAAATATCAGGTAGGCAAAACTTTATAGAGAAAAAAATCCATATTCATCAGATAAATATAAAGACATACTTTGCTTATGGTAAGAAAGATTTAGTATTGAAAGAAAGAAAGAAAGTTATCCATTCTCCTCCAATGTATATTCATGCAATTTATGTAATATTCAATGTAACTCTAATCAAAATCCCAAGAGTGTTTTTTGATATCTTTAACAACTTTCTTTTAAAGTTTATATGGAAAAGCAGAGCCTCCAAAATAACCAAGACACTTAAAGAGGAGTAGGTGACAGACTAACCCAAACAATAGTATCACCAAGAACAAAGCTATGGTAATTTTTTATTTTTTTGAGTTGGAGTCTCACTCTGTCGCCCAGACTGGAGTGCAGTGGCCGCTCCCGGACACCACAGCCTCGAACTGCTGGTCTCCGGCCATCCTTCAACCTCAGCCTTTAAGTAGCTGGAACTACGAGCACGCGCTACCCCACCCACCTGATTTTTTGATATATTGTGAACATAAGATCTCACCAAGTTGCCCAGGCAGGTCTTGAACCCGCGGGCTCAGGCAATCCACTCACCTCAGCCTCCCAAGGCGCGGATTACAGGCTGAGCCACCAAGCCCGGCTAGCTATGGTAATTAAAACAGTATGTGTTATCATGAGTGTAGCCAATTTAAAAATTAAATAGAAAAAAATGTCCAGTTTTGTTCAACTTTACATACAATGTGTGGAAAGTAATGGGAAAATGATGTGCTCTTTAATAATAATTCTAGAAGAATTCGCTGTGTTAATGGAAAAAATATAATTGAATCTCTTTCTCACACGCCATATATGAGGGGTACCTAAGAAAACCCAGTTTTATTTATTAAAAATTTATTGATTCTTATATATTTAAACTTCAGTCACCTTCAACGTACTCTCCATGCAATACGCCTATCAAGAACCTTTTCCCACTACTTAAAACAGTTTTTGAACTCATCAATTTTGATGCTTTTTAGTGCTTCTGTCGTTTTTTCTTCTTCTTCTTCTTTCACTTTTTCCACATCAGCAAAATATTTCCCTTTGAGGACTTTTTTCATCGCGAAACAAACAAAAAAAGTTGCTCAAGGCGAGATCAGGTGAATAGGGATGGTGGGGGACAGGGGTCATGCCCTTTTAAATAAAGAACTACTGAACACTCGGCTCGGTGTGGGCGGGTGCACTTACAAATCACCCATCATGAAATGGGCGAAGGCATTGAAAGAATCTCCAAAAGAAAATGCACCAAAGCCGAATACAGCCTCTCACAACAACGCTAGCTGGTACACTGATGCCCATGGGTTCCTAGAACAGTTTCCTAGCTAGGAAACCCATACTACACGGGGCCTACCCGCCAAAAGACAATTGCCTTTCTGGGGAGGGGTTCCCCTTTGTACAACATTCATTTTCTCATAATTTAAGTATTGTTTAAATGCTGCCAGTAATAAAAATTTTTTGTTTTTACTTTTTTTTAGAGGCAGAGTCTCATTCTGTCCCCCAGGCTGAAGTGCAGTGGTAGAATCATAGTTCATTGCAACGTTGGACTCTTGGCTCAATCAATTTCCCTACCTTAGCCTCCTGAGTAGCTAGGACTACAGGTGAGCACTACCACATCTGGCTATTTAAAAATCTATATATATCTGTAGAGATGAGATCTCTCTACGTTGTTCAGGCTGGTCTCTAACTCCTGGCCTCAAGCAATCCTCCTGCCTCAGCCTCCCAAAACTCTGGGATTACAGGCATGAGCCAACACGTCTGGATTTTGTTTTACTTTATATTGTTGTTTATTTCCTTAGCTGTTGTGGGAGGTGATTCTGTGATTCAGTTTCACTCTGACTTCTTGACCTTGATATCTTCCGTAGTCCCAATATTAAATTTCTGATGCTGGGTTACACATTTCTAGAACCTGCTAATATTGATCAGTGTGAATTTGCTAATACCAATTGGTGTTTCTAACCCAAAAAACTCAGTTAGGGACAAGTACAGGTAAAATCCTCTATCACACATTATCCTGTTGAGACCAAAATAGAATCAGAGTTGAGAAGAAAAAACATATTAATTTACTTAAGTTTATTTTTAACAATAAAATGGGCTTCTGGAACTATAAAGTAGTGTTGTAAAGTAGTGTTGCCTGTGTATCTTTCCTGAAGAGTCCACACAATCCATTTTATAATGACTCTTAAGGATCATTACTTAGAGTTCTCTGTTGGTCTGACCCAACCTTAAAGATCCTTGTATTACAAGCGTCTGAAGTTACAAGATTTTGAGTTAATCGACCAGTGTTTATTGAGTACCTACTATGTGCTCAGCACTGTACCCAGTGCTGTGAGAAACTAAGGAAAAGTATTCAGTAGTCTCTGTACAGAATCTACCAGCTGGGGAGTAAGATGTGTTCACCCAAAACAATATATCACAGTGCGAAACAGGGGATAAGAGCTATACTCTGGGCTCTGACTCAGTCTAAGGGTTTGATTAGACTGATTAAATCCATCGGGAAGGCCCTGAGAGGTCATTTTGCCCAACTTCCCACACTGAAGCACTCATCATAAATGCCTATTTGCTGAGGAGCCATTGCCGGTCATTAACTGATAACTGCAACTGACACTTTAAAAATGGAAAATTATTGGGCTCTTTGTGTGTAAAAGGTTTTTGAACTACCTATTAGTCAACTGGTCTTCCCTCAGAAGCATATAAAGCTGTCATTTTGGGTCACACCAAGCAGCCACAGGCTCAGGGATGTCACCTTGGTGCAGGGAAGCAAACATTACTTTATGTTGAACAAGAGGTTGGGTGCACCCAGCCCCATTACCCTTCTAACTTCCCTAAAACTTAGTATGCGCTGTCATCCATGAATCAAAGTCAATATCTTCAAACATCAATTTCAACTTGGGTATAAAAGTCCAGTATAAAAGGGAGTGTGGAACCAACCCTGGGTGCAAAATCCAACTCTGCCGTTTTTCTAGCACTCCTTGTGACCTTGTTCCTCGAATTTCTTGCCTACAAAATGTGGCTAAGAAAACCTACCTCTGTGGGCATATCACTGCATGCAGTTCCCCTGACAAGTCTATGGAGGATTAACATAGTAGAGGAGGAAAAGCACCAGGCACTGAGCAGTGCTCAGTGACGACTAGTCCTCTTCCCTTCTTTACATGAGAAATGTCCTACAACGATGACCTTATTGGGACCCCAAAATTTTAGTGTTCTAGGATTTCGCTCATTTGGTATTTCCTAAGCCTTTGATAAATCTACGATAGTATAGCGATTTAGAAGGTAGAGAGAGTAATGTGATTGATGAAGGCTTCGTAAAAGATGTATTAAAAAATACTAGAGCTGAATCTTAACAAGTATTCAGGCTTTGGGTAGGCTGCAAAAAAAAAAAAAGAGAAGGACACGGCAGAGCTGAGACCTCCATGAGAAAAGTTGAGGAGGTAGAAATGGATGTGCCATTGCACGGTTCCAGGAGACCGATTACTAGACTCTGGCAAAGAATAAACATTTTTTTAGAAACTGCCACGTGCCAAGCACCTTTGTGGGCATATTACCGCATGCAGTCCTTCTGGCAAGTCTATCGAATGAATGTATTTATCCATTCCACAATTATCTATTGAGCAGCTACAGGGTATTTGCAAGAAGATAGAAGATGCTGAGAAACTTGCTAGAGGCCATGCAGCCAAGAAAGTGGTAGAACTAGAATTCACACTCAGAGCTGTGTGCACCAAGCTTGCTGGAGACCCAGAAAAGCCAGTGATGCGATTAGAAGGGCTGAGAGTCAGAGAGTTAAGGCTACAGACTCCAGTCCAAGTCTGAAGACCTGAGAACTCAGAGCGCCAAAGGCAGGAAAAGATGGCTGTTTCAGCTCAAGCAGTCAGACAGAGAGTTCATTTAACCTTCCTGGACAGTTAGAAGAAACTGGAATGTCCAGATAAATAGTAGTTGGTTATTCTATTGCCTTCTTAATTGAATTATAAATACACTGGCTGACTGTGGACAAGTATATCTGTGATCAACGGTTTTTAAAATGGCAAGGTATCATTTCTGCAATCCAGATTAAAGGAGACATGGCCACTGAATGCGATACCCAACCCTACTCTGGATCCTTTTTATTCTACTAAAGCTCTCAACAGATTGTATGATGCTCACCCACCTTGGGGCTGGCAATCTACTTTACTCAGTCTGTCAATTTAAATGCTAATCTCTTCTAGAAACTCCTCACAGACACACCCAGATATCTGGGCATCCCGTAACCCAGGCAAGTTGACCTAGAAAATTAACCATCCCAGGAGACATTACACTGGACTAGAAGGCCAGACGAATGTGAACCTATAATTTTTGTTGTGGACAGTTAGAAGAAACTGGAATGTCCAGATAAATAGTAGTTGGTTATTCTATTGCCTTCTTAATTGAATTATAAATTCACTGGCTGACTGTGAACAAGTTTATCTGTGATCAATGATTTTTAAAATGGCAAGGTATCATTCCTGCAATCCAGATTAAAGGAGACATGGCCACTGAATGCGATACCCAACCTTACACTGGCTCCTGTATGAGCAGAAAGAGAAGAAAAAGAAATGTTTTGTAAAGGACATTATGGGGTTGGTTGACAAAACTGGAATAAGCATGGTAGATTAGATTAAAATATCCTATAAATGTTAAATGTGCCGAACTTGATAACTATGTTATGGTAAGGTAAAAGAATATTCCTATTCTTAGCAAATGTACACTGAAATACAAAAGGATAAATTCTAGACTAAATGCCACTCACTCTCAAATGGTTCTGAAAGATTGTATAAATGTGCCAGGTGCGGTGGGAAAGGGAGGGAGGGAAGAGAGATAGAGAGAGAGAAAGAAAGAAAGGGAGAGGGGGAGAGAAAAGGAGAAAAGGAAGGGGGGAGGGAAGGAAAGAAAGACTGGCCAATGTCCGCCTTTTCCTGGATTATTCTAAAATAATACTTAGGATTATTTGTTATGAAATGTATTGTCTTACACGTGACCCTTCTGAAGCTTAGAGGAATGAGGTGAATCACCATCTCAAGAATCTGAATCATAAAGCCATGAGCGTAGAAGCTGCAGCAGAAACTCTCAGCCAGAACCTCACCTAACCTCAACTGATTGCCCCACTCATTAGGTCCTTGTCATCACCCTACACACACACACACACACACATACATACACACGTATACATGTGCATGCATGCACACATACATAGACCATGTGTGATTGCACTTAGTCCCTTACTCCCTGTGTTAGTCAGGGTTCTTCAGAGAAACAGAACCAGTAGGATATATAGAGATCTATAGAAAGAGATTTATTAGGCAGGATTGACTCACACAATTATGGAGGACAAAAAGTCCCCCAACTTGTCATTTGCAAGCTAGAGGCCCAGGAAAGTCAGTGGTATAATTCCAGTCCAAACCCAAAGGCTGAGAACCAAGGAAGCTGATGGCAAGTCCTAGTCTGAGTCTAAAGGTCCAAGAACCAGCAGTAGAATAGGAGAAGATAGATGTTCCGGCTTCAGAAGAGAGAATGAATTTATCCATCTTCTGCCTTTTTGTTCTAGGCAGGCTCTCAGCAGACTGGATAATCCCCGCCCTCCTTGATGAAGATGAATCTTCTTTACTCAGTCTACCCGTTTAAATACTAATCTCTTCTAGAAACACCCTCACAGACGCGTCCAGAAAAAACACGTTAACAGCTATCTGACCCAGTCAAGTAGACACGCAAACCTAACCATCACACTCCCTACCCACCCAAACTATACACTCTCAACTTGGGACACTGCCTTCCCACCCCATCAGTACCAATTATCAGGGGACTCCAGGTACTCAGGCCACAGCGAATCAGGACCACCCAATGTCCCATCTCCACAGGTAATTTCACCCAACAATGTGCCTCACTGATTCAATTTCCTTTTGTCACATTCTCTGCTGTGATTCCAAACAGACTTAAATGATGCTAAATCCAGCTAAGAGTGTGTTTGGAGCAAAGATAGAATAGAATCGAAAGTAAGAAGTGTCAATTATTATAGACTTGAGTTCATCTTTTCCCTGCCATGGTGGCATTTGAAATTTTCCTATTACTCATTAGATTCCAATCTCTGAGCTTCCCTCTTCTTTCTTCCAGCTTCTAAATCAAACAGATTTTCCTCAGCAAAATAACCCTTCAAGTTACTACCAGGGACAGACTGGTATGTGGGCTACGACAGATGTACAAGACAAGCTTTACAGGCATTTTAAAGGGTTCAGTGTCAAGATAAAATGTATCTAATGCAGCATTTCCTCTCAAGTGCAATTTATCATCCCTTAGATGTTGAACCCCTTATAAATATTAGATCTCCTTTTCTCACAAACCCTGTTTGTTATTTTACCCTTGGTTCAGGACGGGCTTTGAAATTAGATTGACTCATTTCATTTCTGCTTGTCAATTCACTGGCTTTACTTCCAATTCTAATCTTTTCCCTTTGCCTTGAAATTCAGTGTATCTTCTAACACTTTGAAAAAACAATGTCGATTAGAATTTGGCACTTTTGTAGCAGCCGCTCGTTTCAAAATGTCTATTAGCACATCCGCATTCATGAAGTGCCTCTTGGGGAGCCCACATCCTAGGAAAACGGGTGGTGACTACAAGTCACCCAGTGTGTCCCGGGTGAGACAATATCTCTGAAGTTATGAGCCATGAGGCTCTCACTGCGACTGAGCAAAGACACCCAGTTGCTTCCAAAGTTATTCTGTCCAATGATCATAGAATATTAGAGCTCAGAGGTGTCAGCTGATTCAATGGTGTCAAGACCAGAGAAAGGAATGGTAGTCACAGAGTGTGATCACAGATAAGGATTGTGGGGTCCCGACCCAAAGAGGATGGATGCCAGGTCACATCACAGCAGCATGTCCCAATAGGATTACACACCTAAAGAAGCTGGAAAAGCAAGACCACCAAAACCCTAACTTCAGAAGAAGAATCCAGATCACCAAAATAAAAGCCCAAATCCAGGACACAGAAGACAAACAGGATGACAAACCCAGGACCTCCTGCAGAAAGAATTATAGATCTCAGAGCATAACCCATGGGCATCAGAAATCACAGGACCATGCGTTAGATGTGCTGCCGATCAGAAAAGCACACTAGATGGTAGATGAGGCGAATTCTGGAAATGGGCTGATGTCCTCTGCTGGTTCCGTTTTTATAAGGGCTTGGAAGGGGCAGAATCCAGAGACCCTGAGCCCGGTCCCTGTGTTGAATAAGACCCGCTGACAGGCAGCTCCTTCAGAGGCGTTCGGTGGCTTCGCCAACTGAAATTAATCACCTGCTCCCAATACTCCTGCAGCACTTTGTTACCTTATTTACAGCCCTTGAAATAATGGATGTGGAAGTGCTTTGTAAACTGAAAAGCACTGCACAAATGTCAGATGTTGGGAGTTTGGCAGGGGAGCAATAGATAATGTGTCTCTTCCACTCCTGAGTCAGGAACCAATTGAGAGAAAGAGAGAGAGAGGCACAGGAGCTAGCCAGACGGAGAGCGACAGACTTACTGCAGATCACAGCTGGCTCAGATCACAGTCACAGTGAACTCCCTCACACTTCAGCCCAGAATTAAACATATCTACCCAGTCCAGGCCTATTGCATGCATGCTGAAGACTGCTGACTAAGGAGCCTACCCCCGTGGGGCCCTGAGCGATGGAACAGAGTGAAACCAGACGGGTTACTCTGACATAGAAACACAAAGAGAGGGAAACAGAAAGACCATTCAGCATAAAGGACTCCCCATGCTTCATGTTTCAATCTGCTATGTACACTTGGTAGGCTCTGGGCTAGATGCTGAGGATATAGAGATAAATGAGACCTCAGGGATCTTATAATCTAATAGAAAGTATCAGTAATCAAATGCAATCGCTATACAGGCATTGGAATGGATGGAATTCATCCCACCTGGGTGAGCTGGGGAAGATTTCGCCCATAGAGCAGGTGGTCATTGGGTTGGTTGTTGGAGTATGTGTAGAAGCCCACCAGATGGAGAAGAGAAGAAAGGAATTATTCCCAGCAAAGGAAGCAGCACTACAAAGACAGGATCGCCCAAACGCTTGATGGAATGAAATGAGGCACAAATAGATGAACACGCAAAGGCATGTGAGAATACGAAAGTCTATACTATCATATCTTACTTTTCTGTACACGAAGATGGGAGGTCAAATTCGGAGCAATATCCATGCTTTTCAGTTTAATAAAAAGAAAAAGGCCAGGCTCGGTGGTTCAGCCTGTAATCCCGCACTTTGGGAGGCCGAAGTGAGTGGATTGCCTGAGCCCATGGGTTCGAGACCCACCTGGGCAACTTGGCGAGACCTCATCTCTACAGTAAATCAAAAAATCAGCCGGGCGTGGTAGCGCATGCCTGTAGTTCCAGCTACTCGGAAGGCTGAGGCAGAAGGATCGCTGGCGCCCAGCAGGTCGAGGCTGCGGTGGCCGGGAGCGGCCACTGCACTCTAGTCTGGGCAGCAGAGTGAGACTCCAACTCAAAAATAAATAAATAAATAAAAAGAAAAACGATTTTACATTCCAATCCTATTGACCATATATAATGAAAGCTTTTGACATTTGCTTTATTTTATTTATATATTTATTCAAAATCTAGGCTGAGCGCAGTAGCTCATACCTGTAATTCCAGAACTTTGGAAGGCTGAGGCAGGAGGATCATATGAGCCCAGGAGTTGGAAAGTAGCCTGGGCAGCATAGAAAGACCTCATCTCTATAAAAAAATCAAGAAATTAACTGGGTGTGATAGTGTATGCCTATAGTCTCAGCTATTTGGGAGGTGGAAGGATGACCTGAGCCCAGGAAGTAGAGGCTCCAGTGAGCTGTAATCATGCCGCTGCACTCCAGCCTGGGTGACAGAGTGAGACTCCAATTCAAAAAAAAAAATCTAAAAAGCTGTCTTGAAGAAGACAAAACCCAGAGTCACAAGTGGTTCAGTCATGGAGTTCTTTACCAAAAGACACAATTCAATAGGCAATGGAAAATAAGAGGGGATATCATTACTTACTCATGCTTCTTGGAACCTTAAAGAAAATGTACATAGCCCACAGCAATATTTAATAAATTCCCCTTTCTTATTCTACTTACTTATCTTGTAGTCCAAATCTGATCAGAACATGTCTCTTCAACCAGCCTCTCCAAGACAAATAAAACCTACATGTAGGGGAAAGGAGCCCTCCACCTTAGTCGCTGGTGTCTTATGTATTTGCAATACATGTGAGATATGTAATACATCACATATATGTATAGATACATGTATTTATAGATATGTAATATATCACATATCTAGATGTCATTTAGATGAGCTATTTCAGGGAGACATAAGTTCTATTTACTATGTAGAGAATGTATTGGTTATTTAAGAATAAATTCCACATCCAAACACGTTTCCCATGACTCCTACACATGGAAAAGCAAAACATTTCATCTGCTTCCTGCACGTTTAAATCTTCAGCATCCTCTGATGTGCATCCATCAGAATTATGTTTCTAAGCAGCTTCCTTTGTCCTAAGGAATGCGATTGCATCCATCTGTTAGCTGAACTTTTTCAAGTAAGCTTTCCCAAAGTCTGAGGACAGTCCTCACCTAGAAACTCTAAGATGTCAGAGTCACTTTCTCTAACTGTTCCCATCACATCCTCTTCACCAGCCGTGTTTCTCAACTCCAAGGCCGCCCCAGGACATGTGCCTTCTTCAGCCTCTTTGTCCTCTTGTCTCCACTTGGTCGTGCTCACCTGCTCTTGGGCTGTCTATTAAACCTCATGACTTCACACCAGAATCCTCAACACACAAACACCAATTGGAACTCTTGACCAGAATATCTCTAAATATGTCCTCACCCTACACATGGCTGCTGCTTCTGTTTCAAAGAGCCCATTATTCTGGCACGGTTATGACTCAGAGCACCAAATTGCTCAAGCTATACCTCCAACAACATGACAAGGAATTGATATATTTAATATGGTAAAAGATACTAATACTAATACTAAGAGAAATTAAGACTCTCAATTGATAAGTGGATAAACAAACAACTCACCAAAATGAACCATAATTAACAAACTCAGGTGAAGCTTTCACCCCTCAAGTAAACAGAGCAATACAAACTGAGACAATTATAATATAAAATCTAATAACAAAGATATTTAAAAGATAATGACACTGTCAAGGTTTAGGAAGACAGATGTTCTCACACTCTGCTGGCAGATTTGTAAAATTTTTGATGAAAGCAATTATAGTGTATATGCTCCCAATTTTAAGATTGGATAAAATAAGGATAAAATGGGAATTTAAAGGTGTGCACAAGGCTACTCATCATTATTTGTATTAGCCAAAAAAAAAGTTTTAATGTCCATTTTTAGACAAATGGTTAAATAAATTATTATTGATGACACTGATAAAGATTTTAATGCACAAGAAAATATATATGTATATATGTGTAGCATAATTATGGAAATGTAGGAAGATAAGTTTAGAAAAAAGAATGAAAGGGAATACACTCAAATATTAACAACTGAGTTTAAATGATGAACCTGTGGGTGATCTTTTATCTTACCTTAACTTTCCTATGTTATTCGCAACTGCTTTAATAAAAATGCATTCTGTCCATAGGAAGGGGAGTGAAACTTTTAAAAAAATATTTGAGTTGAAAATCAAAAGTCCTGGTTTCTAGTCCAAGTTTTTGAAAGAATTATCAATCTTTGGATAATTCATTTTTTATTGCTGATTCTAATTTTTCTATTCCGAAACCGCAACGGTTTCGTAATATGTCAACTTGGCGAGACTCAACTGGTCCCCAAAACTTCTTCCTTGCAAAATTCCAGCAGGGTTGGGTCTCCAAGATTAGGAGAGTGGAGGTCAAGCCACAGCCATGTTGTCCTTATGTCGGCAACTTCGTGCAGGATCCAGGCAGCAGGCACACAGTCACTCACTTGCTGGCTCAGTTGGATGACATAGGACAGCAGTCAGTCCCGAAGCCGCCATGCTTTCACTCAGGTCCTCATTCAGCTTCTTCAAGTCCTGAACCCAGTGTGTGTTTACCCATATGGTAAAGGGTGCCGACTTCTCCTGCAGGACACCCATATGGTCAAGGTCAAGGGCAACAAGATCTGACACAGATTCAACCTGATGGACTCCTCATGACTCATACCTCTGGTCTCCACCTTGTCCTGCTTTACATTTACCTTCAGTGTCCACCTTGCAGATTCCAACTCCAGGATCAAATACAAAGAAAACAGTTATAGAGAGACTTTAAAAATCACCTCCTACAATTGTGTATCCCTATGACAGATAAATGCGTAAGTGCATAACTGGTGACCATGCTTCCATAACTGATATATGTAAGGAGTGGGATTTCTTTATCCAAATCCATGTTTCCATCCAGTCCCAAAGTAAGATGTGGGGGTTTGTTTAGTAAAGGGCAAGGTTCTCACCAGGCTCTCACCTGTAATCCCAGCACTTTGGGAGGCTGAGGGGGAAGGATTGCTTAAGCCCAGGAGTTTGAAACCAGGCTAGGCAACATAGTAAGATCTTGTCTCTACAAAAAATTTTAAAATTAGCCAGATGTGGTGCTGTGTGCCTGTAGTTCAGGAGAGACTGAGGTGGAAGGATTGCCTGAGCCCAGGAGGTCAAGGCTGCAGCGAGCCGTGATCGTGCCACTACACTCCAGCCTGGGCTCAGGCAGTGAGACCCTGACTCAAAAATAAATAATAAATTAGTAAATAAATAGTGTAAACTTCCTCTCGACTCTAAACTACAGGGTTTAAAAATAAACTCCAACTCTTCCCACACCCATAATCAATTTGAAAATCCAGAGTCATCTCTTCTACACAAAATGAACACCCATGTTGGTTGGACAGTCCTGGGGCAGGTGTCAAGCACACATGGACATCTCCTCTCCTCCCAAGATCCCAAGAGAAAGAGCACAAAAATAATTTTAAACATATAAACCCACAAAAGTCAAGAGACTAGCAGGAGAGTCAACTGTAGGTGAAGAGTTTTAATAAACTGCTAGAAGACATACAGCAGATAGAAGAAAGCCAACTAATGGAGGGAAACAAAGGACCTGAAAAACTCTATTTTATTCTATTTTTTTGTTTGTTTTTGAGTTGGAGTCTCACTCTGTCGCCCAGACTGGAGTGCAATGGCTGCTCCCGGCCACCGCAGCCTCGACCTGCTGGGCTCCAGCAACCTTTCCACCTCAGCCTTCCAAATAGCCGGAATTACAGACATGCACTACCATGCTCGACTGATTTTTTTATTTATTGTAGAGATGAGGTCTCGCCAAGTTGCCCAGGCGGGTCCTGAACCCACAGGCTCAGGCAATCCACTCACCTCAGCCTCCCAAAGCGCGAGATTACAGACTGAGCCACTGAGCCCGGCTGAAAGACTCTATTCTAGACTCTGAGACAGCAGGTGACACGAGGCACAGGTGTGAGAAGTGATACTAAGGAGTAATTATACACAGTCGATACTCAATACTCAATATACACACTGTCCAACTCCAACCCCCAACTCTTTCCCCCTACAGTGAGCTGATCTGCCACAACTAGGCACTTCTCCCACCTAAACATCGAGGAAAGTTGTATTCTAGCAACTTTTTACTGTGGTAAAGACACATAACATAAAATTTACAATCTGAACTATTTTTATGTGTGCAGTTCAGTGTTTAAAACACCTTCCTAATAACTTTCTTTTACTTTTTTTTAGAGACAGGATCTTGCTGTGTTGCCCAGGCTGGAGTGCAGTGGGGCAATCATAGCTCACTGAAGAGCCTTGAGTTCCTGGGTCCAAGTGATCGATCCACCTCAGCCTCCTGAGACTATATGCCCAGCTAATACACACTTGGTTTGTTACCATGTTTTAGCTATTATTAATAATGCTGCTATAAATATATAGTATATATACACTAAGGAACACTATTTGGCTATCAAAAAGAACGAAATAATATCTTTTGCGGCAAATTGGATGAAATGGGAGAACACCATCCTAAGCGAACAAACTCAAGAACAGAAAACCAAACACCACATGTTCTCACTTATTAGCAGGAGCAAAACTAAGACTATACAAAGACATAGAATAGAGAACGGTATAATGGACACTGGAGACTCAGAAGGGGAAGGAGGGAGGGGATGGAGGGACAAAAAAAATCACCTGTTGGGTACAATGTGCCCAGGTTGCGGTAGTGGGTGCTCTTCAAGCTCAGACTGAAAGCTATTCGTATTTCCAAAAGCTATTGAAATTTGTAAAAATATGTGTTTACTAAAAGAATAAAAAGCCATGCTTGGTGACTCAGCCTGTAATCCCAGCGCTTTGGGAGGCTGAGGTGAGTGGATTGCCTGAGCCCGCTGGTTCGAGACCCGCCTGGGCAACTTGGTGAGAACTCATCTCCACAATAAATTTTTTAAAAAATCAGCCGGGCGTGGTAGCACATGCCTGTAATTCTGGCTACTCGGAAGGCTGAGGCGGAAGGATCGCCGGAGCCCCAGCGTGTCGAGGCTGCGGTGGCCGGGAGCGGCCACTGCACTCCAGTCTGGGTGACAGAGTGAGACTCCAACTCAAAAAATAAAAAATAAAAGAATAAAAACAAATAATGCTGCCATAAACATGGGTATACAAATATCTCTCCAAGATCCTACTTTCAATTATTTTGGATATACACCTGGAAGTGAAATTTCTGAATCATAGGGTAATTTATGTGCAATTTTTTGAGGAACCACCATACTGGTGTCCACAGCGCTTACACCATTTTGCATTCCCACCAATAGTGCACAAGAGTTACAATTTCTTCACATCCTTCCTAAGAATTATCATCTTTAGCCAGACTCGGTGGCTCAGCCTGTAATCCCGTGCCTTTGGGAGACTGAGGTCAGTGGATTGCCTGAGTCCGCGGGTTCGAGACCCGCCTGGGCAACTTGGAGAGACCTCATCTCTACAATAAATCAAAAATCAGCTGGGCGTGGTAGCACATGCCTGTAATGTCAGCTACTCGGAAGGCTGAGGCGGAAGGATCGCTGGAGCCCAGTAGGTCAAGGCTGCGGTGGCCGGGAGTGGCCACTGCACTCCAGTCTGGGCGACAGAATGAGACTCCAACTCAAAAAAAAAAATTATCATCTTTTGTAGCAGTCATCCTAGTGGGTACAGGAGATGTTCTTTTTTTAAAAAAAAAAAAATTTATTTAAGGAAAAAAATAGTTGTTCTCAACTTCAAAAGCCTTCTGGGAAAAATTATGGGGCCTGGTGAGCAGTATCACTAGAGTTAAGCCCTCCCTGCATTTAACTCCATGTAGAGGTGCCCCAGCATAACTTCCTGCTCCCCATTTGTTCCATCAAGAAGCCTGGCAATCAACAATCCCAGTTCTTTATGCGGAGCTCCCAATTCAGGTTCTTTATTGCTTTGGTTTTAGATATAAATGATGCACTAATATTTCAAGTGTAAACTTTAAAAATCAAGCAGAAAAACATGTCCCACCCACCCCCAAAGAACAAAGATATTCAGGACACAGAAGATTACTGAAAACACAAGTGAAACCAAGTCTGCAAAACTAAGAATTATATTATATGAATAAATGAGCCTTGAAGGAATAAGAAAGAGCTCTCAATAATTCAAAAATCTGGCTGTAGAATTGCAGAAAAAATATTTTTGTGTGAGAAAACAAGATTTATTGAGAGGACAGAAAAGCTCCCACAGTGGGAGGGGACCTGAGAGGGTTGCTCATAACTGCAGAAATTTTAAAAGTGCAAGAAAAGGATTGAATGATAAATTTGAGAGTGTCTCCTAGAGTATAAGAAAAACAGATTTGAACAATATATGTGAAATTGTAAGAGCAAGAGATCGATCCTTAAAGTCTGACATCAGATTAACAAATGTTCTGGGCTGGGCTCCGTGGCTCGGTCTGTAATCCAAGCACTTTGGGAGGCCGAGACAAGAGGATTGCCTGAGCCCACGGGTTCAAGACCAGCCAGGCAACTTGACATGATCTCGTGTCTACAATACATCAAAAATTAGATAGGCATGGCAGCACATGCCTATAGTTCCAGCTACTAGGAAGGCTGAGGTGGAAGGATCACCAGAGCCCAACAGGTCAACGCTGGGGTGCCCATGAGTGTGCCACTGCACTCCAGCCTGGGTGACAGAGAGAGACTCCAACTCAAGAAAAAAAAGTGTTCTGGAAAGAGATACAGAGGAAAAGAAATTACCAAGGAAATAATATAAGAGAATATAGCAGGCTTGAAGGACACAAGTTGTTAGATTATACAAAGATTCCTGTAAATAAAGGGTCAAATAATTTTAAAAGACCCCTACCTAGACATGGCATTATGCAATTTCAGAATACCAACAATAAAGAGTTTATAAAATTATGTAGAAAGAAGAGAACAGAGCTTTTTAAAAATTGCCTAAAAAGGAACAGAAGTCAGTTTGGCATCAGACTTACCAACATCACCGAATCAGGGATAAAATGGAACAAACTTTGAAGCAAAATTATTTCCAACCTAGAATTCTATATCCAGGGTGAAGGTAGAATGATCCCTTTACAAAAAGCCAGGAGTCTAAAAACTTACCACTCACAATCCCTTTGTTAGTAAGCTACTTAAAAATAGAGCCCAGAAAAAAACAAGAGTATAAAACAAGAAAGAAGGCATGGTCTCATGAGATCAACCAAACACAATCCAGAAGAGCAATGAGTAAAAAGCCAGAGACAGAGGGTTACAGGGATTCATCATAATTGAAGTATGATTTAAAGTTTGAAAAAGCTGAGGCTATGATAAAGGCAAGTACTGGAGAGTAAAAAAAGGATCTATTTGAACTAAATGTTAGGTGCAATCCCCACTGAATGGCCAAGTAGTGATAATATTAGACACACAGAGAACACACCTTAGTGTGGCACTTTGCATCTTAGTGAACAAAATTTACATGATCATAGCAACGTAAACAACCCTTCCTGAACTGGAGCTTATAGAATCCACATATATAAAAATTGTGGGAAAATTCATGATGGTTACAGAATACAGTGGAGCTATTATCAACCTTGAAGTGGAAGGAAGTTGGGAGGAGGGATGGAAGGAAAGGTGAAGGTAGGGTTTCCTCATCTTACAAAGCGAAGATTCGAGATACAGTGGGTGGGAGAAAGACACAAAGTGTAAAGATGGTGCTTCAAGCTGCACAAGTGTCCCAGGGAAGAAGAAACCAAGCATTGCGGTTTAACTGTGTGGAGCCAGACAGAGTATGAATCATCTGGTCCTCCTCCATCCTGGAAAGAAATTGAAGCTGATAAAACAAGGAAGAAGGAGAGAAACCTGTTTGTATTATTATTTATTTTAGAGACTACAGAAGTGACTCCCTAAAAGAGCCTAATACAGGAATGATTGGGGAAAAGTGGTTGCCTCTGGGAAATAAGGCCCCCTTATTTCTTGGGGGGCTGCCCAAGAGTGAGGTCCACAAAGAACCAGCGTCAAGAGACAGAGAGAAGCTGGGCTCAGTGGCTCAGTCTACAATGCCAGCACTTTGGGAGGCCGAGGGGAGTGGATTGCCTGAGCCCGCGGGTTCAAGACCCGCCTGGGCAACTTGGCGAGACCTCATCTCTACAATAAATCAAAAATCAGCCGGGCGTGGTAGCGCGCGCCTGTAGTTTCAGCTACTTGGAAGGCTGAGGCGGAAGGATCGCCGGAGCCCAGCAGGTCGAGGCTGCGGTGGCTGGGAGCGGCCACTGCACTCCAGTCTGGGCGACGGAGTGAGACTCCAACTCAAAAAAAGAAAAAAAGAGACAAAGAGAAAGAGAACAATCCAGATCCAGTAATATTGTTAGAGTCCCTCAGTCAAGCTGAGTGTGGAACTGGATTTTTCACTATGTAAGCCAATAAAGTCTACTTTCAAGTTGGGTTTCTGGAACTTGCCATTAAAAATGCCTAGTGTGGCTAGATGTAGTGCCTCACATCTATAATCCCAGCACTTCGGGAGGCCAAGGTGAAAAAATGGCTCAAGGCTAGGAGTTTGAGACCAGCCTAGGCAACATACTGAGACTCTTTCTCTATAAAAACGAAAATAAAACAATTAACCAGGCATGGTGGCATATGCTACTCAGCTACTTAGGAGGCCAAGAAGGGTGGATTCCACGAGCCCATGTGTTTGAGACTGCAGTAAGCTATGCTCGTGCCACTAATCACCAGCCTAGGCAACAGAGAGATACCCTATCTCTAATGAATCAATAAATACCCAACATATACCAACTGCCCCTCCCCTTATACCCTATCTCCCGTTGAGGTCCTCGCATTCCCATCTTTTGTAAACCTGCATTGTCAAATGCCTCATGTGAGTTCTTTCCCAATAAGTTGAAAGTTCCTAGCTATGTGAGTTCACCCTAAGATTATTATTTTAATTGATAGGTCTGAGTTTATCTAGCACCACTGTCTTAAAAAGTAAGGAACTACTGTTGAGTTGAAGAGACCAGACAGGGTTCCCAAGTTGAGTTTCTGGGTTTGGAGTCTCTCTGGTAGCCACAACAAGAATATTCTTGGATTGAGCCCAAAGCACTTCCAGATAAACAAAATGTATGGCTGTCTTTTTCCATTCTTAGAATCATAGAGTCATGGAATACCAGAAAAGAGAGGGTCCTGGAGATCACCCAGTCTAACGCTCTCATTTTTTTTTTATGTGAAAAACTGGGCTTTTCCATAGTTTGCTCAGAGAACGTACTGAGGCTGAGTGGCAGAAGACTGGAACCTAGGTTTCTCCGGGCTCACAGTCCCTTAGCAAAAGCAATAATGTCAGGTCTGCAGAGTCAAACAAGGAGCATAAACAGGGACACAAATGTACCATGAACGACCATGACCAGATCTCCCCAGGGACCTCCCTGCCCAACACTTTCCCTGATTGCAGCCAGTTCTAGGGAGTTCTGAGACCCTTTGGAAGCTAAGGTCCTGGATCTGGGAGGCTAAGACATCTGGACTAGCAAAGCCTTTCTGCGTTTTCTGGATGTGTAGACGGGTGCAAGGACACCCTTCTGCCGGCTACAGTGAGGCAAACAGCAACTTAGCACACGGATCATGGCTCTCTGGGTCATTCTGTTGGGCTTTGAACGCTTTTCTGTCAGAGAAACTTTCTATTTTTTTTTCAGACCTAAGCAATATTCCAGCATAGTCTTGTTTCATTGTTAATCACATTAAAGGAAATTCTAAAGGAGAAAAAATAAGTACTCTTAGCTTCACAACCCTCACACGATAACTGACTTCCTTGTTACTCATTCTCTTCTGGCTTTTGTCCATGCACACACATAATTTTGCTTGGATGTAATCAGAAGGAACATACAATTTTGTATTAAAGCAATAAAGTTTTAATGATATATAGATATACAAGGCAAATGGCTATAAAGCCAAATTTATGCAGGCTTGCAGGGGGAAAAATCCATTTTCAAGTGGAGAGTATGGGATAACAGCACATATTAGAGGAGTACATTTGGGAGAATGCTAATAAAGATTTTAATAAAATTTCTCCTCTTTCCTTTTTATATTGTTCTTTAACCAAGTCATGATGAAATAAATGCTACATATGCTCAGACTACATTTGTACCATTTGATTTTTAAAATAATCATGGTGCTTAAGGAGAAAAAAAAATCTTAGCTGTTAGTGCTGGAAGGAACCTTAGAGAGATTACTTCCAACCCAGTGAGGGGAAAATTGTCCATAGCACTTGGAATTATGTAAGCAAGACCCAATTTTTGCTTCCCTCTGCCTTGCCATGCAAATTCAGCTAATCTCAAGTGAGCAAGCATTTATCTATTATTTACTGTGTGTCTAGTGCTGGGTATTATTAAGTTCACAAAATGGCAGAGCTTTGGCCTGCAAGGTTCTTACAAACTCCTTGAAAAACTGAGGCTAACATGCATTAAGCTGTCAGTGAACCGACCTGACATATAATAGACTTAATTGTCATTTTGTTTTCTGTTCTGTATTTCCCTTACACACTGTGAGAAACATTTATTTCTCCCAATTCTGGAGACTGCAAAGCCCAAGATGAAGGCACTGGGAGATCCGGCATCTGATGAGGGCTGCTTCTTGGCTTTGTGGCAGCTGCCTTCTCACTGTGTCCTCAGAAGGAAGAAAGCCAATGAGGTCTGGTCAGTGTATCCTCTTTAAAAGGGACCAATCCCATCATGGGGGCGGGGAGCCCACCCTATGACCTCATCCAACCTCCTAAATTAGGACCTCAACATATGAATGGGGGGGGACATTCAGTCCCTATTCCCACTTTCTGATCACTGTGGCTCTTGGGGAGTGGCTGACACAGAAACCTGTTACAGTCACTTAAGGTCTGCACCCAACATCCTCTTGGCTTCCTTGTTGCCTCTCCTGGTCTAGACTGTAAACTAACTGGTCTCTCCCATCTCTGATCTCAAATACCATAAGACAAATTTTATGAGGTGAAAAGGTGGACAGTCTCTGAACCTCTTATTCTCCATGGATACAATGATGAGAAGGCTAAGTGACACTTGTGCAGTCTCCTCCCGGCTTCTCTAAAATTCAGGTGTGGATGGCACCTGTCTCTGTGATAAGCCATAAAAAACGCAATCTACTTTCTCTGACTTGAACAGAAGGGGATTTACAAGTAATTTCATGCGTGGTTCATGGCATCAAAGACAGACTCTACATTGAGCTTCCAGAAATGACTTCCATATTCACACCACAGAACTGGGCTGCCAAGTTTCCTACCGTAATCAGGAAATTCCTGGGCAAATCAGGAAGCTACCAGTACAACCGATGAATCCAAAACCACATCAGGTCTGCTATAATCTGGTCTCCTGTCTTTCTCATCTCCAAATTCGAGTCTCCTCCTAGTGCAGCGGATTGATAGCATCTTAATCATGGCCAAAAATATAGCTGCAAGGGAGCTCAGGGAGTGTCATTCTTGGCTTGCCAGACTCCATAATCATAGGCAATCTAGAGGAACTCAGGTTGAAATAGAGGCTGAGCGATCCCAGCCACACTGTCTCCCACACAGAGAGGGAGAAAGGCACCAAAATTAAAAAGAGGTGGCCGAAATTGGTGACTCAGCCTGTCATCCCAGCACTTTGGGAGGCCGAGGCAAGTGGATTGCCTGAGCCTAGGGTTCGAGACCAGCCTGGGCAACTTGGCGAGGCCTCTTCTCTACAATAAATAAAAAATTAGCCGGGTGTGGTAGAGCACGCCTGTAGTAGTTCTGGCTACTTGGAAGACTGAGGCGAAAGACTCGCCAGAGTCCAGCAGGTCAATGCTGGGGTGACCGTGAGTGTGCCACTGCAACTCTAGCCTGGGCTACAGGGGGAGACTCCAATTCAAAAAAAAGAAGAGGTGGTCTTGTGTGCTTCCCCTGTTAGAGCACTTAATCCTCTAGGCCAAAAAACATTTCTCGAGTCTCTACTGTGAATCAGGCACCATGCTCAAGGCTGGGAATATCAGGATAACAACACTGGGGTTGCCGCAAAGGAACCTGCAGTCTGGTGAGAAAAACAAATTGATGAGCCAGTGGTGACAGCACCGAGAAAAAGTTTCTGGCAGAGATTTCCACAAAGTGCTGAGGGAGCCCAGATGAAGCCGGGCTCATTCCAGGTTCCTCTCCTCTGAGAGAATCAACCAGACTTCTACTACTTTTGATGTTCTGTGCTTTTCCCAGAGTGTGTTCTCTGAATGAACACTGCTGTCAGAGTCAGGGCAATCGAAGTAATAAATCACATGAAACCTGGCTGGGTTTCTTCAAGTCTGTTTTTTTGTTGTTGTTGTTTTAACAAAGCACTGCAATGACTTTCCTCAGTCAAAATATCTTAAGCAAATATTAATACAGCTTTTTTCATTCACATATTTACATGTGTGTTTATGTAGTTCAGCTTATATCTGTGTGTAAGCATCATTTGTATACATATTTAAATCATCATTTGTGTACCTTTATACCCATATCATGAATGTTTGTGAGGATATGTATTTGCATAGGGCTGTCACTCCATAAAATGAGTATCTGCATGCATGGTCTTTTAGCTTGCTTGTTGTTTGTTAAAATGCATGAATGTAGATAAAAGTTTGATGAAGGTCAAATATGAATAAATAAATTCAAAGAGGCATCAGGGAAGAGGGGAAAATAAGCGTATGTAGGAACCATACATAAGTAGTTCTCACACTGAATTGTGAGGGCAGCCTTAAAAATATCTTGTTTTCGGCTGGTTACAGCAGCTCATGCCTGTGATCCCAGCACTTTGGGAATCTGAAGTTGTAGGATCCCTTGAGGCCAGGAGTCAAGACCAACCTGAGCAACATAGCAAGACCCATCTCTACAAAAAAAAAAAAAAGTTGAAATTATCCATGTGTGGTGGTTTGTGCCTGTAGTTCTAGCTACTTGGGAGGCTGAAGCAGGAGAATCGCCTGAGCCCAGGAATTCGAAGTTGTGGTGAGCTATGATGGTACCACTGCACTCCAGCCTGGGCACCGGAAGGAGACCTTGTCTCTAAAACAAACAAAGAATATCTTGTTTTCTGTTTCCAGAGTCATCTTGGAAGTTTTATTACTTCCATGTAAAGGGGCCCTCAAGTACAGGACTGTTCCCCGAGCAGGGCCCAGCCACCTGCCCGCCTCCTTCCCTTCATACTGGGTGCTCTTGGGGGACAGAAACAACTTTTTCAACTCTGGAGCCACCATGCACAACGTCTGCCCCAAAAGGGGTGCTCGGGAAAGAAACCAGAAGGGAGGCAGAAAGGGAGGGGGGAAATAAGGAGGGAAGGAGGGGAGGAAGGGAGGAAACCAGCCCTGTTCATCCTGAGTAGACCGTTAGCACATAGTTACAGGACTGAGCTAATAAACTGCTGGATAAGACAGATAAGCTCTGACCACTGGGGCAAAGGGCTATCCCATATCTCAGTGTCTTCTTGGTCCAAGTCAGCTTCTCCCCTGATCCACCCATGAACTCTTAGCCCTCAAGGATGGAGGGAAGTCCTTGGTTTGACCTCCATGAAACCCTTTTGTCTACACAAATGCCCGGTCTCTGGTAGCATAAACAGAGCCTGGGCCTGTGAGCTGTGAGACCTAGGATCTCCTCCAGGCCCTGCTTTTCTGAACGACTTTGGGCAAATCACTTCACCTCTCTGGGCCTCATCTATAAGTGTCTTTTTCCACTAAGGTGCACTATGTGATCTTTAGGATTCCTTCCTTCCAGAATCTTGTGATGCCCTGCAATGCTGGCCAGTTCCTGCCTCCATTACCATTCCAGAGGTTCTGGGCTCTGTTTGTGACTAAGGCCAGAGGAATGTGGCCCTTCCTTCCCCTGGTGCCTCCTCCCTGGGTGGTTACCCGTTCTCAGCACCCACACAGGCCTCTGCTTTCGGGAAAACAACAGCTACTTCCCCATAGACAGACAGGATCAATACACAGTGTAACGCTATTTAGGTTCAGGCAAGCACTACATCTCAGGCTGGTACAGATGGCGGTTTGGGAGGCTGCCCCAAGAAAGTTTTGCACACTCTGATGAAAACCACCCGATCCCGGGCCAGTCCTTTCTCAAACAGGGATGCTTCTGCCTCTGCACAGATGCCAGCAAATCCTCACTCCATTCCCTTGGCTACTCAGGAGCTCTTTTCCTCAATATAGGCCATTTTCTCTTCTCCATCCTGCTTCTGCCAACCCAGGTCCCTGGTTTCTTTCTTTGTCTCCTCCTCCTCCTCCTCCTCCTCCTCCTCTTCCTTCTCCTTCTCCTTCTTCTTTTTCTAACTAAAGAGAGCATAGAGGTCTCTCTCCAGGGAGCAAATAGGACTTCTGCATTTATCCATCGCAAGGACACATTAGCTGCCAGAGAGTCAAGAGAGCGCCAGATCCACTCACATCTCCAATTTCCCAGAGCACAGGAGAGTAGAAGAGAGGAGGTGTGCTGCTTCATCTGAGACCGGGGAAGGAGAGAAGGTGGGTACAAATGAAGATATTCGCCCTGGGGAGAGAGGGCGGGAAGCCGACGGACACCAACGTGCGCAGCTCTGAGATGGGTTCCGAGAAGTGTTGCCTGGATGAACGTATCCCATCCCCCTCCTGAAGGACTTTTCTGTCTAGTGAGGGAGAGGGTGTGCGAGACGGAACTGGTAACTTACATAAAGCATCCTGGGAAAAAATGTCTAAGGCAGCATACTGAGGGAGTTCCAAGAACACGGTCATTGATTCCGTCTGGGGGAGAATCGAGATAGGCGCTCGAGGGGGGGTGGTTTGACTTGAAGAATTTGGAAATTTTCCATTTTATTAGTCAGTGGTAATAATTTAGAGATCTCTCCGTTTTATTAGCTACACCTTTGCTGCATGTTGTGCTTTACAAAGTCCCTTCACAGCCTTCGTTCCATTTGATTCCATTCGTTCACAGGCACTCATGCTCTTAAACAGCCATTGAGCCTACTACGTGCCAGGCTCAGCTATGGATCCAAAGTTGAAAAAAACATCGCCCTGGTTCTCAGCGTTCAGAAAGGCAGCAAACAATTAATACCAAGACCAAGTATGAGTCCTAAGGGCATCAAATTATTGTGGGGGCGAGAGGGAGTGTGGAGCTTAACCCAAGGTTGAGAGGGGAGAGACAGTTTAGGGACAGAACTGAGTGTAGAATGCTACATGCCAGGCATGGTGACTTGCACCTGTAATCCTAGCACTTTGGAAGGCTGAGGCGGGAGGACTGCTTGAGTCCAGGAGTTTGAGACCAGCCTGGGCAACATAGCAAGACCCTGTCTCTTCAAAGAAAAAATTTTAAAATGAGCTGGGAGTGGTGACACACACCTGTAGTCTCAGCTACTCAGGAGGCAATCAAGTTGGGTCCCAATAACTGAGAGAGTGACTGTCCAGTGGCACTAGAGAGAGTAGAGAGAGGTTGTAGGCTACTCAGGTCGGGAGGATTGCCTGAGCCCAGGAGGTCGACTCAGCAGTGAACCATGATCATGGGTGACAGGGCGATAGCCCAACTTAAAAAAAGAGAGAGGGAGTGTAGAATGCTACAGTAGATTCTAGAGATGAGCAGGATGCACTGGGATGAGACAGGAGGGCAAGATGGGAAAAGAACATTCTGGAGCACACAAGCAATGGCAGAGACTGAGCATAATTAGATAGACTATAGGGT
>NW_007249377.1:369619-392226 GCF_000164805.1 Carlito syrichta
CCACTGCACTCCAGTCTGGGCAACACAGTGAGACTCCAACTCAAAAAAAAAAAAAAAATTCACACATCCCCGTCTCCCCATCTCCCCCATTCCCAGATCCTAGTATTCCTGAGGGGGAAGATACCTGCTTCTCAGATTCACTAACTCCTTTAGAAAATAAGAAACAAAACTGAGCACTCTCCCCCCATACAATTCTGAACTGTTGGCCACACTCCCCTTCACCGCCTGGGTTAGCGTGACGGTTGAAATGAATCTCTTCATCTTTCGATCACTCCCTACGTCAAGAGGAGAATTCTCTTCCTGTCTCCTGCTTCTTTCTGGTTAGCACTGCCATGCTGGGCCCAGGGCTAGCCCCCCGCAACCTGACGCTTTGGGATCTATCCTCTCTTTTTGCATCTCCTGTTCAGCATCACCACTAACAGGGCCTCCGTTGGATGACTCCTCTGAACTCTGCTAGACCCTCTGTCCCTGACCACTGACCTGGCTAGATTTATGGTGTCCGTGTAGCTCCATCTACGCCTCCCTCCATCAATCTCTGCACTATCTGACTCAAGAGCTTGGGGTCGGTGTATTCTCATCCATGGTCCTGGCCAGGCCTATGGATTGTGTCACCTGTCCCAGGAGGGCAGATAGATGCCTCCCCGGGTTCCAGTGGGATTACAGAATGAGTGTCGGACTTTCAGGGGGAAGAGTGAGGGACTTTTTGTCCAAGTGTAAAAATTAGAATATGCAAAGGCACATAAAACATAACAGGTCACCAAAAAAAATGTGGAATTCGAGAAACTGCAAGAAACAGTGGTTGAAGCACGAGGCCTGTGGCAAGGGGTGGAGGAAACAAGACTGGGAAGCCAGGGAGGAGCAAACCCTGGAAGAGCATCGTGTACATAAGATCTTTCCGTGAGGCCAGATTCAGTGGCTCAGCCTGTAATCCCAGCACTTTGGGAGGCCGAGGCGAGTGGATTGCCTGAGCCCGCAGGCTCGAGACCAGCCTCGGCAACTTGGCGAAAGATCTTGTTTCCACAATAAATCAAAAAATTAGCCGGGTTCGGTGGTTCAGCCTGTAATCCTGCGCCTTTGGGAGGCTGAGGTGAGTGGATAGCCTGAGCCCGCGGGTTCGAGACCCACCTGGGCAGCGAGACCTCATCTCTACAATAAATCAAAAAATCAGCCGGGCATGGTAGCGCGCACCTGTAATTCCGGCTACTTTGGAAAGCTGAGTGGAAGGATCACCAGAACCCAGTGGGTCAACCCTGGGGTGACCATGAGCGTGTCACTGCACTCCAGCATGGGTGACGGAGTGAGACTCCAACTCAAAAAAAAAAAGATCTTTCCATGAAATGTAAAACACTCCCCATATTTGCTAGTTTTGGGGGTCTTTGGTTAGCTTTCTAGTCTGAATTATCAGGCTTCTACAGTTTCAGAAAGTTTCTCAATAGTGAAAATGTCATTTAAAAATTAAGTTGGGTCCCAGTAACTTAGGGAGTGACTGACTAGTGGCACCAGAGAGAGTAGAGAGAGGTTGGACGTGAGATATACTAAAGAAGCAAAACCAGCCGGGCTCGGTGGCTCAGCCTGTAATCCCACGCTTTGGGAGGCTGAGGTGAGTGGATTGCCTGAGCCTGCGGGTTCGAGACCCGCCTGGGCAGCGAGACCTCATCTCTACAATAAATTAAAAATTAGCCGGGCGTGGTTGTGCAAGGCTGTAGTTTCAGCTCCTTGGAAGGCTGAGGCGGAAGGATCGCCAGAGCCCAGCAGGTCGAGGCTGCGGTGGCCGGGAGCCGCCACCGCACTCCGGTCTGGGCGACAGAGTGAGACTTCGACTCAAAAAAAAAAAGCAGCAGCAGCAAAACCAATAGGTCGTGAATGATCGGAGGCTCGTTTTGATGACCAGAATATTCCACACACATAAAGAAAGCTAGTTTGCTCATGTCGTTGGAAGAGCCCATCAGCAGAGTGGCCTTCAGATGTGCTTTGCTGAGAGGGACCCTGGCCCGGCTCTGTTTTTCTGTGACCCACTTGGCTCCGCTCTCCTCAGTGACAGACTGTGTCCTCATGCTGGGCTTTTTCATGGTAGACAAATGGGCTCAGCTTGACCAGACCTCATGTTTGTGCAGCACCTTATTAAAAGCAAAGCAACAAGAAAAGCTTTCCCTTCTGTCAGCCGTCACACAAAAATCACGTTTTACGCGATTTGTAAATAGAACCGACCTCAGGGCCAGGGAGGGCCGCACACCGAGTGATGTGAGTAACCTCCATGGCAAGAGAGATGGAATCATTACAGGATCTGTTCAAGGGCCTTGGACTAATTGGGGTCCACACTTTGAGCTCAGGACCGAGTGAATTTGGCCCCAACCACATAGCAACTATCTGGGGCAGAAGGTGGGAGAAAAGTAATTCCCTGAATGATTTCCCTCTCTGGGTGCTGTGAGCAATAGGAGAGGGAAGGAATGGACACAAGGTGAGAAACCAACCCTGGTTTATGCTAGAGGGCGAGGAAGGAGACACCAGGGACGTCACCAATGCTTCTGGTGCTGGTGACTTGGGTGTTCAACACCCTCAACAAAGGCTGGAAACACAAGAGAGGAAGGGAGTTTGGGGGCAGGCAGAGGACTGAAAGGGAACAATGAGTTTGCTGTTGAGTTTGAAGAGTCTAAAAGTCTCAGAAGTGGAGGTGTTGGATGGTCAATTCTGGATCTTTCCAGGAACCCCACCCCAGGGAAACCACAACTAAGTGGTCCCACTGTTTACCCCAACATTGTGTCACGTCTCTTTAGAGTTGTGTAACACTCCACAGTTATTGATTAGCCATTAGTGATCCCCTCCCTCCCTCCCTGCATGAGCATTTCCTCTTCCTCTTTAGAGAGACAACCAACAAATAACTGGAAATGGAACTGAGCAGGTGTGGATGGGAAGACAAGGCATTTCTCTTAATGTGAGAAATTAATTTGTGGCTTCAGTCGCCTCAGAATCCAAATGAAAAAAAAATTTTTTAAATCTTCAGCCGGGCTTGGTGGCTTAGCCTGTCATCCCAGCACTTTGGGAGGCTGAGATGAGTGGATGACCTGAGTCCGTGGGTTCGAGACCGGCCCGGGCAACTTGGCGAGACCTCATCTCTACAATAAATTATAAATGAGCCAGGTGTGGTAGCGCGCGCTTGTAGTTCAGGCTCCTTGGAAGGCGGAGGCGGAAGGATCGCCGGAGCCCAGCAGGTCGACGCTGGGTGGCCATGAGGGTGCCACTGCACTCCAGTCTGGGCAACAGAGTGAGATTCCAACTCAAAAAAAAAAATCTCCATTCTCCTGGCATTCAAAATAGAACACAGTCTTCATCTGAGTAAAGAAAATAATCTGTCAGGAGGTTTAAAAAAAAAAGGATGTATGCTGCTTAAATGTCAATCTTACAACATTGTTAAGAAAAAGCAGGTTTAATTACATTCGAGTCTACATAGAATCATTTTTGAGTGGTGTGCACAGAAGCCTAACGACCTAAGATTTCAGACTTGATAAGATACTTAAACAAAGGCAATGGAGAAAGAGCACAGTGTATTGGGGGTGGGGGTGCAGGAGACATAATTCTGGACTTTGGTTCTGTCATACGCAATAGAGGGTACCGAAGCGTGAATGTTCTCGAATTGCCTTTCGCCTCTATGAAATTATCACAGAAAATTGAGTCTAGAATCTCTTCCTAAAAACGTGTATTTTATTTTATAGATCACAGCCTTAATGGTTGTTCCGTATCCCTCTGAAGTCTACACGGGGAAATGACCTGGAATTTTCCAATCCACAGATGTCAAAACAGAGGCTAAGGGAAAGGCTCCAACTGAACCAGAAAACCAGCGGTGACTCAGAACCTGAGGAAGCAGAGCCATATTGCGTCCCTGAAGCCAGGCCCTAGAGCAAGTAACTAAAAATAAAAGGCAGTCAGCTCTAACTCCATGGAAAACAAGCCTACTCTTATCCCTCCTTCCTTTCCCCATCTCCACACTCTCTTCTGAAAATAAAAAGAAGGAATGTGGAGAGAAAAGAAATTCATAGTCTCTCCCTACAAGAAAGCCCAGTAGCTGTGCCAGCTTCCTGAGACAGTGTGCACAGGAAACATGGGCGGTCACAAAGCAACTCTCAGTTAAGATGACAAAGCACATGTCATCTTAACTGAGCAACTTCTCTACACCAGGATCTGGAAACAAACTTAGAAGGAAGATTTAGCAACTCAAAAGACTGCAAGCTTTAAGTAGCTTTAAGGGATGTATACCAAGAGGCCCCGGCTGACCTGCGGCCAGAGCAGAACTTGTCTGGCCCTGTGTTCAGGTCCGTCTGCATGGTCAGTGCAAATGGCCTCTCCCCAGTTCCTGACATGAACCCGGCAATTACTAACCTAGCTCCCTTAGCAAAAACATGGTTCTACACCTTCTCTCTTCTTGTTTTCCTTTCTTTCTCTTCCTATGCAGAGTGAAGCCACTTGAGAACTCAGTTCTTGGTACTGTGTCTGTCACCCCACTCCTGTGTTATACCTCCTGAGATTTTTTGGAGCATGAAGAAAGAACTAGAAAAACCAGAAAGGAGAGTAGGATCTAGAAATACATCGAGGCAGTAAACTGAGCCTAAATCATCAACTCCATAAATAATAGCCAAGTAGTACGCAGCACACACAGCCGGGACTGCTCCAGGCTAAGTCCGACTGCCATGAGGACAAGACTCGGGGTCCAGCATGGCACCCACAGAAGTCAGAAGGTTCCAGTTGACTCACAGATCAGTCTGCAAGGACCTCTGAAGAGGCTTTCTAACTCAAGGCATTATGAAGACAACAAAAACATTGGCTGCCAATAAATGGCTCTGCACATTGGATGACAACAACATACACTGCATTCTACTGCTAACTTAAAAGTCATTATACAAACAAGAAGAAGACATCTACAGCAGGGTTCTGATATGAACATCCAGTCTCGCCTCATTAAGGAAGTGGTGAAAACCCTCAGTCAGATGTGACAAGGAGTTGCCTTTGTCTGGTCCCACGGGGACTTACTTTCTTCTCACATTATCCTCACTCAGCCGATCTCTGTGTCCCAGGCTGTTCTTGTTCCATGCCATTCTGTGCCAGCATGGTTACTTCCTGACACCAGTGTCATTGTTATTAATTTCAGAAAATATCTGTCTCTTGGCCTCAGCCTTGAAAAAGAGGCTGCAGCTACTGTAGTTGCTGAAGAGAGTTTGCTTTGCTTTTCTTCCAGTGCTCTCTGTTGAATGCCCAGTTGCCAATCATTTATCACCTCAGGATTGGCTTTTTCTCCTCCGTGACTGTGGCTTTCTGTCTCTCTCTCTCTCTCTCTCTCTGTCTCTCTCTCTCTCTCCGAATAGCTCTGCCCATGATCCTTGTGTTCACCAAAATTTCCTAAAAGAAGATTGGGAACTTACAAGCATGTTCTTTTTGACAGGAATCGTCATTTGCAAATCCAAATGGAAAATGTTTCCCTTCCTTCCCCACCACTGCAAAAAAACGTTGGTGGCTTGCTACATCTTACCTGCCTGCAGTAGCCCTAGGTTTGATTGATTGGTCCTATCGCATCCTCTGTTGTGTCAGAACAAGCTTGGCAAACATGCCCCGATCACAGTGAGTTCCTCTTGCACCCTGACTGTGGTAAAACAGTGTAATTGCATTGAAGACTAAATGAAAACCATGTAAGTTTCAAGGATACATGATCCTGGGTAATGGATCATATTTTTGCCTTAATACAGTTTTTACTTTCTAGGAAACGGTGGCGGGTCAGTTACTAAGGGCAGACTCTGCCATTGGCAATCAAGTGTATTTAAATGTCAGAATCTACACCAATAGAATATTTTACCCCTGACTTGGCTTAGATCTAGATCTGACACCCAGGTATAAGCAACCTTAGCACAATTCTATATGGAGTGTCTGGTCCCTGGATCTATAAAGCAGCATTGGTATCAATATGATTTTTCTGTGTGCAAATGTAAAAAAAATTGTCTCTATGAGTCAACAATCAATATTTGTCCTCAGCTAAAATATTTTAAAATCCATTTCCAGGTGGAAACAACCCAAGTGTTCATCACCTTGGACAGTTTTTGGATGAATGGTCTGTACATACAGAGGAACGTTATTTATCCTTAAAAAGGAAGGAAACTCTGACCCGTGATACAACATGGAAGAACCTTGAAAACATTGCGCTAAGTGAAACAAGCCAGTTGCAAAAGGACAAATGCAGCAGGACTCCACTTAGATGAAGCACATAGAAGTCAAGTTTAGAGAGAGAGAAAGTAGAATGGGGGTTGCAAGGGGCTGGGGGAGGGGAAAAGGAGTTACCGTTTAATGGGTTCCGAGTTTCAGTTTGGGAAAATGAAAAAAATTCTGGCGATGATGAGGGTGATGGTTACACAGCACCGTGAATGCACTTAATGCAACTGAACTGTACGTTTAGAAATGGTTAAAACAGTGAATTTTACGGTTATCTATATTTTACCATCATTTTTAAAACGTGATATGAAAAAATTCATTTCCTGTGAGGATTTTTAATATTTCCCGAAATATCTGGCTCTGTGGTTGAAAGGGTTTCCAAGTGACCTAAATTAGTTGCCATGTGACTCTAACAACATACAAAGAATATTTAGGCATCACAAACATGGGAATATGGTGATATCCAACTGCAGAGATTTCAAAGTCCAGAGCAACATATCGTATGTCATGGCTTTCTGGACAGCCCTCCTAAAAGGCTTTTCTGTTCTTCAAAATTCAAACAGGCATGTCTTGTGGTTCTGCTCACGAGGGGAGAAGACAGGTTAAAAAGACAAATGTATAGCCAGTCATTCTCCACAACAGGTCACAATGAACGCTAGCCTTTGCTGTGTTGCCGCAGGCCATGTCTCCAGAAGCAGTTGTTCACCATTCTGCCTCTCAGGCCTCGGTCTACCTGGGCCTCCTTGACCCTGTCCATCACTCTCCAGTCCGGATATGTCCTCCCACTGAACTGAATAGGAGTGAGGAAATGTTTACTACTGGGAAACAATTACTCAAAGATATAAAATATATGTGTACATACATTTTCATTTTTAAAGGGTGGTCTCTAAGGGTCTCGCATTACCTGTTTTATGATAACCGTTGAAGATACCAACTTCAAATAAGGTAAACATTTATCACCACATAGAAGCTGAAACAAAAATAAATTATAAATGAAATCCTAATGAAAATCAGTCTTTAAAACAACCCTTTTGGCCAGGCTCGGTGGCTCAGCCTGTAATCCCGTGCCTTTGGGAGGCTAAGGTGAATGGATTGCCTGAGCTTGTGGGTTCGAGACCCGCCTAGGCAACTTGGCGAGACCTCATCTCTACAATAAATCAAAAAACTAGCCGGGCGTGGTAACGCGTGCCTGTAGTTCCAGTTACTTGGAAGGCTGAGGCGGAAGAATCGCCGGAGCCCAGCAAGTCGAGGTTGCAGTGGCCGGGAGCATGCCACTGCCCTCCAGCCTGGACGACAGAGTGAGACTCCAACTCAAAAAAAAAAAAAAAATTATGTATGAACAGCATCTGTAGTGTCTGCCACATAGTAAGTGTTCGGTAAATTATGTCAATGATCATGACTTCTGCATCTCAAGCACAGTGGAGTATATACATTCCAACACGTTGACAGCTCCAAGGTCATTGCCCCAGTCCCATGTTCCTCAGGAACAGTGGTTCTTCTCATAGTCACACAGAAACAGCACACAAAAGCTGGCCCAGATTCTTTCTTCTTACTCTATTTCCTATTTTATCAGTGTGGAAAAGTGGGAAAGTAACACAAATACAGTAAGATTTTCCTCATCAGTAAATGCTGCATCAGGCATCAACACTTGGGATTTAAGTCCAACTTATAGATTTAAGTCTTGGCCAAATGACACACTGTCCCGACACAGGGCCCAGGCCAGAAGACTGCTTGGAATTTTTTTCCTCACTGCCATAGTTCTATTTCTTCTACCCATTCCCCACCATTCTCTTTTCTTTCACATCAACGACATTACCTGAAATCTGAACATTAAAGATTAAGAAGAGAGTTTAAGTTTTTCTTTAACACAAGTCATTCTTTGTTGTAGGAAATGACTGCATATGTTCAGAGGGAATTTAACAAATCCGGTGTGCCTTGTTGTCCAGATCCGGCATCCTCATCCCTCAGCGCCGGCACAAACACCGAGGGGCACTAATGCATGCTTGTAACAGACGCCTTCATCAATTTACCTTCCTGCCTTGCCTTGCCTTCCTCACCTCAGGGCATCTTCTCCCAATGTTCCTGCTGAGGACAAATACCAAGTGACTTTGTCCCCTCGACCACAGCTGGCTGGATGAAGGATGGCTACCTGATCTAAGCTGGGCCCATCATAGTCTCTCTTTTAAGAAGTGGTCATTGAAACACAGAAATTCTAGCTAGCCACTTTGAGTGCTTAATCTGGAACACAGTCAAGACTGGGTAGACTATCTTGGACCCATATGGAAGTAGAACTGAGAAATGTGATCTTCAGAAAACAGAACATGAAGTAGATACCCAGAGAGAAGCAGAATGAGAATATTCATAGAGGGGAGGAAAAGGAAGGGAAAGAGAGAAGGGGAGAGAGAGAAGCCCTTTTATCCTGAGACCTTTCTAATTGCTGAGTCCAGCCCTGCCTGAGACCTACAAGTGCACTCTGTCGTTGGGTCCTTTGAGAGACACTTGTATATGTCTGACAATGTCCTGTTTTTGCTTACGCTGACTTGAATGGGTTTTACTCTGTGAAAACCAAGAGTCTCTGAGACAATGCTTTTCATCTTGCTGATCCACCCAACTGGGTGATGCCATCACCATTGCTACTAACAACCACAAAGGAAATCAGTCTCCTTGAATGCAGGGAGCTGGGAGCCAGCGCCCCACGGAGAGCAGATCCAAATGCCAAAAGCACATTGTATTAGCTGCAGTAGTATTTGTTGGCCCAGTGGTGTGCTGGTAAATGGCTAACAAACAGCTCTCCTGAGGTGGGGGAAAGCCCAGTTTGAAGCATTTGCCTATTTCTGTGGTGTAAATTGTCCCTCCATTGCTGCTTCCAATGTGATATTGCTGAACACAGAGTTTGGAAAAGATATTCACAGTGGGCTCTTAGGAGTCAAGACAAGTGGTTATCCAGCCTACATTTTCTAATTTAGAAGTAGTTCCTGGCTCCCTTTTATGACTTGATTCTTGTCATCTCACTCTTTAGTTAATGGTTTAGAGTGTTATTAGCTCTACGTCTTTTATTCTGAACCAATTTAAGTCTTTTTTGGAGAAGGCATAGTAAAATAATTTTTAAAATGCAGCCTAATTCCTCCTAAGACCCATAGTTTCATGGTCTCTCAAACACCAAAAGAAGAAGAAGAAGAATACCTTATCCCTGTATAGCTATTCGTAGTGTCTAAATTATCTCAATGGCATGCTATGGTGGCAAGAGCACAGGCTTGCCGTCACAATGATCTGCTTTGAATCCCTGCATAAAGGGTACATTTGGTAAATGTTAGATTTTCTTTCACATATACTGACTCATTTGTTCCAAATATCCACCCAGGCCGAGTGCTGGTCTTGTATAGGACAACTAAAATCAGCAAAGACTCCTGAACAAAGGTCACAACTTTTCCAGGGTTCAGCTGCTCCTTTTTGAAAGGCAAAGTCAACTCTTTAGCTGAGGCTGGGGGCAGTGACTCCAGCTCTGAGAAACCACACATACTCCATTTCAGAGACCAGAAAGAAAGTTAAACAACAAATGCCACATTTCTTGCGTTCTAGTTTAAACTGAACTTTTATCCTTTGGTTTTGCTTGGAAGACATAAATGAGGCAAGAATTCACTGGAAATCATCTCCTTCTGTAGACTTCCAAAGAAGCACATCACCCTAGCAACAGCAGAAGAAGGAAATGCCCTTTTGGAGTGTGCGGTGGGAGTGCCTTGATGATTTTTCTGTCAGATTTCAGCTTCAGCTCAAACCATTTCCAGTTTCGCCTTTCTGATGATTTGATAGCAAGCCTTGGAGCATGAAATCAATGGCCAATCTTTCCTTCAACTCTCCTTACTCCCAACTATCCCCCACCCCAGAATTTGTAGGAAACCCAAATGCCTCAGGCCCCACCTTTGGGAACCAAGGAGGCAACTTTACCATGAGTAATGGCTCCTTAAACCCTGCCTGGAGAGCTTTCAAGTTTGGACTAGGACTTCACCTCATGGCTTCTTTAGTAGGGTCTTGTGTTTTGGACAGAGTTTCAAAGCTCTTAGCAACACATTCATTTAAGTGAAATCATACACCAAAATTCTAAAACAGATTTTAAAAAGTAGAGCTGTTACTCTATAGCTTTTTAAGTCTTTTTACTTTTCAGATCTCAAAAAAATGTTTCCTTATTTTTGTGTATTTTTATTTTTTGTTGATATGGTCTTCCTCTGTTGCCTAGGCTTATCTCAAACTCCTGGCCTCAAGCAGACCTCCCACCTCAGCCTCCCAAAGTGCTGGAATTACAGGCATAAGCCACCGTACCTGGCCAAAAACAAAATTTTTTTTTGAGTTGGAGTCTCACTCTGTTGACCAGCCTGGAGCACAGTGGCATGCTCACGGCCACTGCAGCCTTGACCCGCTAGGCCCAGGCGATCCTTCTGCCTCAGCCTTCCAAGTAGCTGGAACTACAGGCGTGTGCCACCACATCCAGTTAAATTTTTGATTCATTGTAGAGATGAGGTCTCGCCAAGTTGCCTAGGCTGGTCTCGAACCCATGGGCTCAGGCAATCCTCTCACCTCAGCCTCCCAAAGTGCTGGGATTATAGGTACGAGCTACCATTCCCATCCCCAAAAATGTTTAATTAGAAATTGCAGCTGGCTGGATTGCAATGAGAGCCCCAAGAGACTCCTCCAGACTTGAACCCTGGTTCCTCCAAAAAAAAAAAAAAAAAAAAAAAAAAATGCCTTAACACCTGTCTGGGAAACCCAAGGGCTCCTGGGCACAATTTGAAAACGGCTGCATTAGGAAGCTCTTTCTCTGCCTGTGTTCAGCATCACCCAAAGTGGACTGAGAGCTGGGGCAAGAAAAGCAGTTAGAACTTTCCAGCCATTGCCCAGATGAGAAATAAAATGACTTGAACTAGCCTAGGAGAGGTTCCAGGCATAAAATCACTAGTACCGAACACCTGATTGGATTTGAGAGTGCCAAGGGAGGACAAAAAGATCTCTGAGTTTTCAAGCTTATGTGGCTGACAGAATGAAGATGTCATCCACAGAAATGACTCTCAGAATGAGAAGGACGTCATCAGTTTGGTGAGGGGCATGCCTGGAATAGCATTGCTTCTCTCTTTGAAACACCCTGGGAGCACTGACCTATCCTAGAGAGAAGAGACGGTTTGTCCACAGGCTTCCACAAGAAACCAAGGGCAAGAGGTGACCCCCATGGTGCCTCACAGGCAAACACCCATAAGGCACAAAGCACAGAAACATACGCCAGTTGCAAAGGAACAGGACTCCAGGCTGTGAGGTCTACTCATTCTAAAGTCACAGACAAGTGATCAAGACCAGGCTTCCAAATAAAAATGTTTTTTTCTCTCCAGGCTTAGCCCTTCTGAGGACACGGCCTGGCAGCCTTGCTCTCAGCCTGAATACTGTCAGATCAGATAGCTGACGAATGTCTCCTGAGGGCCTACTATGTTGGGGTTTGCTTGGAGAGGTGCCCTTAGGATTCAACCAGCTTAAGCACACAGATGGGGTCACCCAGACCGCTGTTTGTTCTCCAGAGTGAGTTCATTTGTTTGCCTCAGAGTGATCCACAAATAGCGGTTTCGTGCGGTTATGACCAGGGACTCTCTGTGCTCCATGACCCAGGCTGGATGCACTTGGCTGTCACAGTTAGAAAGCTCTCCTAGAAAGATCTTCCAGTGCCAATCTTCCTTCTCCCTCTGTTTGCCACTGGATCACCAGAGAAGGCAGATGGTGCATTGCAAACACATCCATAAACCAGGCAAATGTGAATCGTGTTGATAATGGAAATCCAACATTGGGCACATCATCACATGGGACTGACTCCTGCTGTGAGTCCATGGGGGAAGGGCAGGGGAGGCCAACTTCAACACAACTCAAGAACAACACAACGTCCTCGAGAGCTGAGAAGAGTCTGTAGGAATAGGCTGCCTGGATTTGAATCCTTCCTCCCTCCACCTCTGCCAGTTACCAGTTGTAAAAAACCTTCTTGTACCTAGTTTCTGTACCTTTAAAAAGGAAATAGTGATGAATACCTCCTAAGCTGGATATAAGCATAAAGAGAGGTAAGCCACATAGATATTTTAGCACTTAATAAATGTTGACGGGTCTTAAGTCCCACTCCACAAAGGTGTGGGCTGCCCCAGGTTGCAGAGATATCCTAGCACGTGGCTTTCCATCCAGAATGTAAACACCTCTGCCCATAAATAATGAATGCAGAGGGATTTCAGCGTGGGTGGGGAGCCGACTCTATTTTGTCTTCTCTGAAGCTATTTTCACTGCTGAGACTGAAACATAAAGTCCAGTCACATCCTTTCTTCGTGGGCATCTGTGCCACCCCATGTTCATTCTGCCAATATTCACAGGACACCTACTATGTCCAAAGTTGCATCCACTGGGTCAACAGTGAGGGAATTTTAACCCCAGAGGCAGGGTGCGTATGTGTACAGTCAGCCACTGTGGCCACGGCTCTAAACACCCCAGGAGAAGGACACAGAACAGGCTACATGCACTAATCAAATAAGGACTTGTTTTCTATTTCTGCCTTTGGGATTATCTAAGAGATTGGCAGGTCTTTAATTCGCTCCAAGCTGCTTGACCACGCACGACACCAGACCCACTACCGAAAACACCCTGCCAAGCATGATGCTGTTTGTGAAAACAAGGTCTTAGAAAACCTTTTCTTTCGATTTCCACTCTACTTCCCAATCGAGAAATAGATAATCCCAGAAGAAAATCAGCTTTCCTTTCTCTCCCCACCTCTTTCAGTCTGTCTGTCTCTCTCTTCCCTTCTGTCTCCCTCTGCCTCCCTGTCTCCCTTTCTTTCTTTCTCTCCCCACCCCCTCTAGCTTTTATCATTTTAAACTGTATGGATGCCATTCTTCAGGGGATTAAAGTCAAATTTAGGCTTCTGCAATTGTTATTACCTACCCCTTGGCTTATGAGATGCATTTGCCTGCATTTGTAATGCATCAATAACTTCCACTCTCCTTCACTTGTAAACAATGCATTATATTAAATAGCCTGTGTCTAGCCTTGTATTGAAACAGACGATAAATTAGGACTTCCAGTTCTTGGTTTTTACTGATTCCTAAACCTGCCAGTTACATGCCTGTCCGCCCCAGTGAACATTCTCTCTAAAGCTGAGAATGCACAAAGCCCTTGTTCACCGTTCCTCCTGTCTCCATCACTGCTGCCGGCTGTCAGTTTCACACCACCAAGCAGATTGTAATTGGCAGGATGAGGTGCAGAAATAGGGAATGGTTTGAATACATGGTTCTCACCACACACACACAAAATCCGAAATCTCTCTCACACGCACAGGCGCACTCGCACACACACATGCACCGTCTTTCTGGCGTATGACATTCTACAGATTTAAAGACTTGATTTGTGAAACTTCTCATCAGAACCCACAAGGGCTGCCCTCATTTTCTAGCCCATGAATTGGAAGCAGAGAAAGGAAACACAATGCAATCAACACCCAGTCTCATCTTAATCCGGCACAAGGCTGCCCAGTCCTGGATGGATGTTGCTTTGGGAATGCGCCCTGCTGGGAGCCAGCCCTCGTGTTTGTCAAGAGGCTTCCCAAGCGCCGCAACCACCCTGTCCAGCCTTGAGTGAGGTCCTGGAGTGAGGAGCAGAACGCCAGAAAGAGGAAACTAGCTTGCAGAATCTGGGGCAGTTTTTAGGGACCTTTGGGGAAACGAAAACTCAACATCGGCCGGGCTCGGTGGCTCGGCCTGGCATCCCAGCGCTTTGGGAGGCCGAGGCAAGTGGATGGCCTGAGCCCGCGGGTTCGAGACCCACCCGGGCAACTTGGCGAGAACTCATCTCTACGATAAATCAAAAATGAGTTGGGTATGGTAGCAGGCGCCTGTAGTTCCGGCTACTTGGAAGGCTGAGGCGGAAGGATCGCCAGAGTCCAGCAGGTCGAGGGTGCGGTGGCCAGGAGTGGCCACTGCACTCCAGTCTGGGCAACGGAGTGAGACTCCAACTCACAATAAAAAGAAAATTCAACATCAATCTCACCCCCACCCCCAGTGTGTTTCAACATCTACCAGCCTTCTACAAATTCAAACCTAGACAAATTGGGTCACCCAGAGCAGGCTTTTTTAACGTGGGCACCACTGACATTTTAAATCAGGTAACTCTTTGTCATGAGGGGCTGTCCAGTGCTTTGTGGGATGTTTACCAACATTCGTGGCCTCTACTTACCAGATACCAGTAGCACTTCCCTACAAGCATGACCATCAAAAATGTCTCCAGATATTGTCAAATGGCCCCTGCAGGGCAAAATCACCTTGGTTGAGTACCACAGTAACAGTGATATTGAGACTTGGTGCCTGCTCATAGCTATAGGATTTTCAACCTAAGAAGGTCCAGAGAGCCCCTCCAGTCCTGCAGTTCTCAAACGTAGTTCCCACACCAGCTGCATCAGCATCACCTAGGCACTTATTAGAAACACAAATTATCAGCCAGGCACAGTGGCTCACACCTGTAATCCTAGCACTTTGGGAGGCCGAGGCAGGAGGCTCACTTGAGTCCAGGAGATCAAGACCAGCCTGAGCAACATAGCGAGACTTCATCTCTACAAAAAAAATTTAAAAATTAGCCAGCATGGCAGCACACTCCTTTAGTCCCAGCTACTCGAGAGGCTGAGGTGGAAGGATGACTTGAGCCCAGGCGATCCAGGGTGTGATGAGCCATGATCCTGCCACTGCACTCCTGCCTGGGTGATGAAAGAAAGGAAGAAAGAAAGAAGGAAGGAAGGAAGGAAGGAAGGAAGGAAGGAAGGAAGGAAGGAAGGAAGGAAGGAAGGAAGGAAAGAAAGAAAAGAAGGAAAGAAAGAAGGAAGGAAGGAAGGAGAGAGAGAGAGAGAGAAAGAAAGAAAGAAAGGAGGGGGGAGGGAGAGAGAGAAAAGGAAAGAAGGAAGGAGAGAAGGAAGGAATGAAAGATAGAGAAATGCAAAGTATCGTTTCTCACTCCAGATATACTGAGTCAGAGACCCTGAGGATGGGGCCCAGCAATCTTTGTTTTAATACACCTTCTAGGTGATTCTGATACAAGCTAAAATTTCAGAACCACTTTGCTCTTCAACCCTCTCTTTTTTACAAACAGCAAAAAATGAGATCCGGAGAGATAAAGAGACTGCACCAAAGTCACACAGCCACTTTGAAACCCAGATCTTGGCTGGGTTCGGTGACTCAGCCTGTCATCCCAGCACAGCACTTTGGGAGGCCAACGCAAGTGGATTGCCTGAGCCCACGGGTTCGAGACCAGCACGGGCAATTTGGCGAGACTTTGTCTCTACAATAAAAATTAAAAATTCAGCCGAGCTCAGTGGCTCAGCCTGTAATCCCAGCACTCTGGGAGACCGAGGCGAGTGGATTACCTGAGCCCGCAGGTTCGAGACCCACCTGGGCAACTTGATGAGACCTCGTCTCTACAATAATTTAAAAATTAGCCAGGCATGGTAGCGCGCACCTGTAATTCCAGCTACTTGGAAGGCTGAGGCGGAAGGGTCGCCTGAGTCCAGCCGGCAGATGCTAGGATTGCCGTGAGCGTGCCACCGCACTCCAGTTGGGCAACGAAGTGAAACCCCAACTCAAAAAAAGAAATCCAGATCTTCTCCCACTCAGGTCAAAACGCTTGCTGCTAAGTCCCTCTCGCATTCATCACCCCGAGTCATTTTCCCAACTGTCTTCAGGCCTTCCGTCACTGTCCTAAATGACTCTATTCTTTGTGCGTGTCTCCTGCTGGGTCTTTTACCCCTTCTGAGACATTGTCCTCTCACTAGACGGAGATTGAGTTTGACCATCTTTCTGAGCTCCCTTCCTGCTAGCAGGGTGATGTGTGGCCGTGCATATAGTGTGAGCGTGGATCTGCGTGGCAGCTTTGTGGGTGATCTCTGTGGCTACGCACATGCATCTATGCCTGGGTGTGCATGTGTTTGTTTGGCAGAACTGCCATAACAAAATGTCAGAGACTGGATGGCTAAAACAACAGACACCTATGGCCTCATGGTTCTGGGGGCTGGAAGTCCAAGGTCATGGTGTTGGCAGGTTTAGTTTCTTCTGAGGACGCCCCCTTGGTACCTCTTTACACCGTCAGCCCTCTGTGTAGACATGCCCGTGGTGTCTCTGCCTCTTCTTCTAAGGACACCGGTCACATTGGATTAGGGCCCAGCCTGATGACCTCACTTTCACTTAATTACCTCTTAAAGCCCAGTCTCCAAATACAGTCACATTCTGAGGGACTAGGGGTTGGGAGTTCAACATATGAATTCTAGGGGGACACAGCTGAGCCCCACAGTGCGTATGAAGGGGACACGAAAGACAGCAGCGAAGGCCATTACCACCGAGAGGCCATGGCCGCCTCTCAGGCCCACGTTTCCAAACACGGGATCTGTGACAGCGCCTGGCAGCTTGTCCCTTCCTTTGAGGGCCAGTGGCACGTGGGAGTCTTGTGAGGCAGATTTCAGGCAGACAGAAGCTGACATGTTCCTTCTTTCAGAGAGAACGGCTATAAAAATTCATCTCTTGGGGCTTTCCAGAAAACATGCATGTTAATCCAGGGTCACCAGGTTAACTATTTTTGACTAAAATTCAAGTAGCTTTTGTGATTTTTTTTTCCCCCTCCCAGCTAGAATTGAAAACAGTAATTTTCACATCAGGTGGGCAGAGCCTCTGACCCCAGTCTTGTATAAGCATTAATAGTTTAAAAATACATAGTAGGCCAGGCTCGGTGGCTCAGCCTGTAATTCCAGTACTTTGGGAGGCTGAGGCGAGTGAACTGCCTGAGCCCAGGGGTTCAAGACCTACCCACCTCCCACGGGCAACTTGGCAAGACCTCATCTCTACAATAAATCAAAAATTAGCCGGGCGTGGTAGCACATGCCTGAAGTTCTGGCTATTCGGAAGGCTGAGGCGAAAGAATCGCCGGAGCCCAGCAGGTTGAGACTGTGGTGGCCGGGAGCATGCCACTGCACTCTAGTCTGGGCGACAGAGTGAGACTCCAACTCAAAATAAATAGATAAACAAACAAACATAGTAAATAGATTTTCTAGCTCAGAAGCAGCTCTAAACTACTGTCTCATTTAAATTCTGATTTGAGTCAAGTGTGGATGTATTTGGGTCATGGTAGAAATGCTGTATTTAGGAGGAAGAATGACCCAGGCTGCAAATGCACAATGGAGCTTGGGAAAGAACCCAGGAGTCTTGACTTTGAACCACATAGTTATGTTCAGCCAGGTTTTATCCATTTGAAATGTCAAAGCAGGGTCTTCCCTGACAGATACCTCAGGGTGGGGAGAGGCCAGTGCTTGGCCTTGAATTCTGGTAACAACTTGGAAAGCTAAGACACAAAGAAAAGAGGAGATCCCTAGGTCATTGTTCCCTACACAACACTTGAGATTTCTGTGAGCTCCTAGAAATGGGAAGATTCCTTTCCCAGTTAAGGACTATTCAGCAGATCCATGGGAGAGGCCAATGCAACCCCAGGAAAAATAGGTCAGATCTTGAAACAAGTAGTAGATTGGACCATATGCTGTTGCCTTCGTTATAGTCAAAATGGGTAGACAGTTGGCAAATTCATATGGGGTTCAACTCCTAATGTTCATAGGTATCTCCATAGCTATCTGGTGAATACCCCTTATACCTACAGGACTCAGCACGGCTGGAGAAAGAAGAGGGAACAGGAGATATAAAGCTTCAAAGAGCTCATGGTCTAGTTCAAGGCTTGGAAAAGGAGTTAGTTCTTGTTTTATTCCTGAGGCAGAAAATCAGAATGCAGAACTGCATTTCTCCTATAGCGGCTTGTCTTGGTGGGGAAGGTTCCTTTAACACCAGAAATTAGTGTTTTTGTGAGCTAGTGGCCATCCACAAACTGTTTGCTACCAGTGCATGACAAGTAAGTATAGAAATTGAAAACACTCATTTAAAAACACTTACACTAATTTTACATAGTAATTTAATTTCCGTTGACTCTAACAATAAAAAATTGGGGTTTGTATTCTGTATGTCTGGGGTTTTTATTTCATTTCTCTAATTATTCGATGTTATTATATTTTACAAAATTGTCAGCCCACAATGGATTGGAAATATTTTTTAAAAGTCTTTCGCCACAGATATTTGAGAAGTACTCTACCACAGATATTTGTAGGAAGGTAGTAGACATATTACAGTAACTAATATCATCATGGCATTGATTATGTACCAGGTCCTGTTATAAAGACTTGCAACACAAACTCATTTACTTCTCACAACAACATAGGTAAGAACTATTATTACTCCAACTTCACAGATGAGAAAACTGAAGCCCAGAGAAGATACTTTACTTTCTCAGTGCTGAACAACAACTGATCAATCTTAGGGCCAGGATGGAAATAGGCAGTTTGGCTCCTGAGCCCTTGTTGATAACCTCTGCTATGAAACATGAAACAACTTGATTCATATATAAGTGGTAAAATACAAAGAAAATCAAGGAATGATTAACACCAAAACTTCAGAAGGAAGGCATTTGTGGGAGGAAGGAAAGCAGGGAATGTAACTTGGAAGGTGCACACGTCAGGTTTCAAGGACTGTCTGACCATGTTCTATACCTTAACCCAGTGAAGAATACATATGGTATTCATTTCCCACTGGACACACACATCTTCCACACTCTTTTATGTACATGACACATGTCACAGTTTTTAAAAACATTTGCTAGCCGGGCGTGGTAGCGCATGCCTATAGTTCCAGCTACTCGGAAGGCTGAGGCGGAAGGATCGCCGGAGCCCGGCAGGTCGAGGCTGCGGTGGCCGGGAGCGGCCACTGCACTCCAGTCTGGGCAACAGAGCGAGGACTCTACCGTGAAATGTGTGTTTGTGCTAAATAAGGAAGCTTCTTGACGTATAGAAGGTTGATGTTCTGAGGAACGTCTGGCCTTGGAAGATTTGAATCATTTTTTGGGTGTCTCCACAACAACCACATGACATTAAGACCTAGATCCCCAATCACCAAGAAAGCTGGGTTGATGTACAAGGCAATTCAACAAGCACGTCCCCAAGAGGCTGCAGATTCCTGGGTCTCACACAAAAACAGTTAAATCAGAAATCCACATTTCTACAAGTGGCATTCCCCACCTCATAATCATAATTGAGGTATTCTGAAGACACGTTAAGATGATCGAGTAAATTAAGAGCAATGATTTGGGGCCAGACATGGTAGCTCACGTCTGTCGTCCGGGTGCTTTGGGTGACCGAGGAAGGAGGATCGCTTGAGGCCCAGCATTTGAGACCAACCTGGGTAACATAGTAAGATCCCTGTCTCTACAAAAAAAAATAATAACAATAATAATAAGTTTTGTCAGGGCAAGGATTTTGTAATCACACAAACCATTAGAGATGGTATATAAAGTACAGTACTTAGCTGTAATAAACCCTCAAAATCTTTAGCTAGGTTTATTTACTGTCATTCATAAGGATCCATAACATGCAAGGTATTGCAGGGAAGGGACAGAGGGAGAAATACAAAAGTGAACAAAACTGCCCCCTGCCTTCAAGGAAATTATATCTAGTGGGGTTGCTTTTAAAGTTTTCCTAAAAACCTACCATGAAAAAAAAAAAACTCAACTTTTTTCTAGGGTTATCAAGGCTTTACCAGCCTGAGCTAAAATCACTTTAAACCCTTGATCTTACTCAAGAGACACCCTTACAGGTTGAGGCAGGAAATCTACTGACAGCATGTATGAGCCAAAAAGTTCCTTTGAACCAGACTGGAGACCATGAGTGACTTTAAACTATCAATTGACCAAAAGTTTACCAGCCTATTCCCTATTTCTCCTACTGAGCCCTTTGTACCAGTGAGTTTGATGCCAGAAAACGTTTTGCCTTACGGAATATGTAACAGAGCTGTTGGCCTCTGTTTATCAAATTCTCCTTTATGGGATGGTGGCTCCCAAGACTCTGGTGACCTACGTCTGCCCAGAAAGCAGGGGAAGAGTGTCAGTCTCCTCTGACATGACTAGACCAGACTTTGCTAAATCCGTCCCTTCTGAAGGGAAAATGGGCCCCCAATGAAAACGCATTTAATTCTTCAAGACTTTGTGAGCTAAGGTTTTGTAAGCACTCTTGCCCATTCTCTGAACCAAGGGAGGAATATCAGTAGCACCTTTATTTCAAAATAATAGTGAATCCTAAATCTTATTTGGGGCTTCTAAGACTGCAAAATGCTTCAGCAAGTTTACTTCAGGGAAGCTAAAAAGTTGTATACCTACTTTCATCTCAACTCTTCCCATATCTGTGTCCATTCTAGAGCTAAGCAGCAGACACGTCCAGATTGATGGAAAAAATCCAAAGCTGATTCTCCCTCTTCTAATGGGAACCTGGTTGCAGTGATAAGCTAGGGTTTTAATTCAGAAGACCTCTTAGTAAAATTACAGACTTCAGGCCGGGCTCGGTGGCTCAGCCTGTCATCCCAACACTTTGGGAAGCCAGGGCGTGTGGATTGCCTGAGTCCACAGGTTCGAGACCAGCCCAGCCAACTTGGCGAGACCTTGTTTGTACAATAAATAAATTTTAAGAATTAACCGGGCATAGTAGTGCATGCCTGTAGTTCCGGCTACTTGGACGGCTGAGGCGGGAGGATCGCCAGAGCCCAGCAGGTCGATGCTGGGGTGGCCGTGAGCGTGCCACTGCACTCCAGCCTGGGCAACGGAGTGAGACTCAGACTCAAAAAAAAAAAAATTACAGACCGCATAGACACCACAGAATGGTAAATGACAGCTAGTGGATAAATTGAAGCAAGAACGTGCTCACCTTTGTCAGTTACATCAAGAGGAAATTTAAATCAAGATTTTCCAAGGAGGATAAAGAGTTGGCTAATCCATCATCAGATAACTGGTACCTGGTTATTAGAAAAGACTTACTGTTGCTGGTTATGATGTTTAACTTGGTGCAGTGAATCTCAAAGGATTCTCTGGGTAGATCTTTAAAGCACTGATGCCAGACTATACCCCCAGAACAATTAAATCAGAATTCCTGGGGGTAGGGTCCAAGGATGAGTATTTCTTTCCTTTTTTTTTTTTTTTTGAGTCGGCGTCTCACTCTGTCGCCCAGACTGGAGTGCAGTGGCCGCTCCCGGCCACCGCAGCCTTGACCTGCTGGGCTCTGGCGATCCTTCCGCCTCAGCCTTCCATGTAGCTGGAACTACAGGTGCGTGCTACCACGCCCGGCTGATTTTTTGATTTATTGTAGAGATGAGGTCTCGCCTGCCCAGGCAGGTCTCGAACCCATGGGCTCAGGCAATCCACTCACCTCAGCCTCCCAAAGGCGCGGGATTACAGACTGAGCCACCGAGCCCGGCTAGGATGAGTATTTCTTAAAAGACCCCCACAAAGTCCTAATGGGCAGCTTGGGCTGGAAACTGCTGCCTTAGCTAGCAGAGCTTAGTTACCTGAAGAGGTAAATGCTGCTTTTAAAGCAGTCTGACTTTTTCCCTTGAGCACCAGAAGAATCACGTTGATTAATTAACATTTTCCAAACAACAGCAACGAATTAACTGCTGCTAATTTTCAGGCCATGGAATTAGACATGGTTCGTGTACATCAGACTCATCTCCCCAGACAGCAGCTTGAACATGGATTTCTCAGAACAAGGGCTTGGCAAACAGCAATCAGAGATAGGTTGACCTCGTCTGAGCAAGACTAAGCAGGGAGCAAAAAGACAGAATTGCAAGTTCATTTCCACATTCACTCAAATATTTATTAAACGTGTCAGGCACTGTGCTAGGGGTTGGAGATTCTGAGATTAGGCGGTTATGAGTGATGCTCCCCACAGGAACTGACAGTCTAATGGGAAGAAGAAAATGTAGACACAACTTTCCAGTTACTCAATGTGTAATCAAGGTTCACAGCTGGCACTTGGGGAGCCCAAGAAGAGAGCACAGAGGCCTCAGGATGACAGATGAGGCTTCTAGAGAAGGCCATGGGCAAGCTAGGTCTAGAAGGATGAGTGGGCACCTCCCAGGCCGAAGGGGACTAATCCTTGGGCAAAGGTGAAGAAGAGCATAAGCAGTTCTGGAAACAGCACAAATGACAGATGACACTGATAAGGCAGCAAGGAAGCTGATTCTAAAGACCCTTGCATGTCATCAAAAGAGTTTGACCGTCGCCTTAAAGGTGATGGGGGTTGTTGATGGATTTCAAGTAGGGAAGTGATGTCATCAGATTCACGTTCAGAATGATCACGCTGGCAGTTTATAGAGCATTGCGACTCAATATGTGGCCCACAGACCAGCTTCAGCATTACTGCCAGAGTTCATTAAAAATGTTAAAATCTAGCCGGGCTCAGTGACTCAGCCTGTAATCCTGCACCTGGGGAGGCTGAGGTGAGTGGATTGCCTGAGCCCACGGGT
>NW_007249377.1:392294-407110 GCF_000164805.1 Carlito syrichta
GCTACTTGGAAGGCTGAGGCGGAAGGATCGCCGGAGCCCAGCAGGTTGAGGCTGCGGTGGCTGGGAGCGGCCACTGCACTCCAGTCTGGGCGACCGCGTGAGACGCCAACTCAAAAAAAAAAAAAAAAAAAAAAAGTTAAAATCTCAGATCCCAGTTTAAGCATACTAAATCAGAATCTGCATTTTAACAAGCCCCCCAGGTGATTCACATGCACTTTACAGTTTGAGACATGTAGTTAAAAAGGAAAAATTTCCATGAGAAAGAGGTGAAACTTTTGGGAGATGATTAAGGCAATAATATGTTAAACCATTCCCTTAAACAACTCTTTGGCAACCACCTATGGATAAGGACTCTATGTATAGCCTGTCTTCCAAAACATCCAGTTGATAAGTGAAACATTCAAGCAACACTTGTACAAATAAGCTGAATTTTCTTCTTAAATCACCTTCTTTTTCCACTAGAAATTCTATAGATGCAGGATAAGCCAGAAACCTATAGCAATAGTCATAGCATGAGAACTGCATGTCATGTATACTGAAATATGCAATGATATCTATTGTGGAATTTCAGGTGCAAATCCAACTGAAGGGAGACGTCCCTTTGTCTGGTTTTAATGACAGGTATAGGCAACTAGGCTATTGCTTTTCCCTCCATTATCCCTAAGCCCATGAGTGGAGTGGGCACTGCCTTGACAGGAGGACCCAGAGACCCAGACTAAAGTCAGGTGTGAACTTTACAATTGCTGATTGTGTGTGCTGAGAAAGAGGAAGAGAGGGAGAGAGAGAGAGAGAAACAAAGAGAGAGTTCTGAAAAGAGAAATGGAAGAGGTTATATATGTGTCCTGTGGGTAGTCTTTGGTGAAGAAAATCCTTCTCTCTGATTGTGGGCAGTAGTGATGTTGAAATCAAGCTAAGGCTACCCCAAGGCACTCCTTTTCATCAGAAAATAGCCTTCTCCCAGAAGGGAATCTTGAAGATTTAGAAATAGGGAGTGTGGTCTACTCGGTAAGAAGTAAGGGGTTTAAAAGGACAAACAAGCAATTAGTCTATAAATAAGCACAAGCACACCTCATCTCTAACCATCAGTGTGTTATTGAACAGGGTGTACAAATTGGACTTGGGTTAAATTAAACCTATTTTAAGCCCATTCTGGGAATTTGCTATTTAAAGGAATCCTTTGTAAAGTAGATAATCACCCACTAATGAAGCTTTTGTTAAATCTGGAGTTCTACAAAGCTGAAGTTCCCAAACTGGCTGTGCTGGAAAGATCACCCCACAGATATCTGGCGGATTGCAACTTGCCTGTGTGCCAGAGAATCAAGCTCAGTTGGGAACCCACCCTCGAAAGGCAAGGAGTCCAGTCCTTGGAGAAAGTGAGTAGGTAGACAGATAAAAAACACATGACTTAGTGACTTGAAGAGAACCTAAAATCCAGGGGTAGAACGAAGCAGTAAGGGCTGGCAAGGAGAGAACAGCTGGATTCGTGTGAGCACTAATTAGGGGTGGACAGAGAAAAACCCCAGGGCATGGGGAGATTGTACTCGAATCACGATAAATCCCTTTCTGTGTGACAGCATCCCTTACCGGGACCAAATCTTTCCACCCTTACCGCTAACCTCAGGATTTCTGGTGCTGGTATCCATAATGTTTCAAAATACTGTTAACCCAATTACCTTTGGGGTATGTGTGAGTTCTTAACTAGCTAGAGAGACATTCTGTTTGGGAGCAATGTAATATACACGTAATTTGGTGTTAATCAAGTGATCTTGCATATCTTGACTCTACTCATTAGCGCCAAAAGGAGACAGCCTTCTGTGCTGGACTCATTAGGAAGCCTTTACAGAAAAGATGGAGTTCAGCTGGGAAATTGAAAGATGGAGAAAGCTTGGTAACTGGGAAAGGGACGCAGGAAAAGGCCATCAGAGGTAAATCCAGAGGCATGGCTACTTAAGACTCTCTTGCTCTCTTCACATTATCAAGCGCAAGTCATGGACTCCCAAATAAAAAGATGCATCCTGCCATAATCCTGGACTGGACTCCAAGAAAGAGCCTAGGGTGAGGAGGTGAGGACCAAGCAGTTCTATTTCTCAATAGCAACCCAGCACCTCACGCTTTCCATAAAGTAAAACTCCCTTTCTATACCCTAAGGCTGAATGAGAAGGAAATTGTTCATTCATTCAACAAATATTTATTGAATCCATTCAGCAAATATTTATTAATATTGGGGAAAGAGGTTTATGAATTACTCCTTGGTTTTATGAAGGGTTCACATGGAGTGGGAAGAGTGGGAGAAATGTTAAGAAATAGATTTGCAGGTCAAAGAAAATCTAAATATGAGAAAGCAGATCTCAATTTAAATAAGTTGGATGTTAGAAAAAAACATATATTTGGTCTCAGAGCTATTAAACATCACAGTGTGCTTCTTCTATTTCTTATGGAAATAGAGGCATCTCCAGAGAAATGTGTGTGTGATTTAGAGGGTGGGATAAACAGTTGGGAGCTCCCTCACAGGTATAGGTGAACTGCACTAGAGGCCTTTTATTTTATTTTATTTTATTTTTTGAGGTTGTCAGCTGCACAGCCTCACAGTTCCATCTGCCTCCTTCCCTTCCACAGGGCTCTTAGAAAGATAGACAATACAGGAGCACCAGTCTAGTGAATCAAAAGAGAAAGCAAGAGGTGAAAAAAAAAAAAATCCAGGAGATAGACCAGTGAAAGGGTCAGAAAGGGGTTAAGTAGAGTCAAAAAAAGCTCCATTTAGATTTCAGCCAAGATCAGTACCAGCTATTTCTCAAAAGCTTTTAAGACTTCATGTAACTTAGCAACTGACCTATGTTTGTTTTTTGTTTTTGTTTTTACCCATGTCAGTTTCTCAGTCGTTACTATCAGCAAAAAAAAAAAAAAAAAAATCTTTGGATTGTGTATTTGCCGAGAGATGGGAAACAAGGGATAAAAATCATGAGCTCTATCCAGTTTGGTAAGGTTGTGACAAGAGAAGACAGCAAAACTTTCAAGCTTTGGGATCCCCAGAAGAAAAACAAGGCCTGAAAGCTCTCTGTGGATCCAGAAGTGCTCTAAGGAGTGTGTCCCAGAAGAAGGCTCCTGGTGGGACATTTCCTTGAGACACTTCAGGAAAGAATCATTTGCAGGTTTTATTTCCCACCTACCTGAAAATCAGCCCCAGACCCCCAGGTTGTAGCCCACATTTCCCAAGCCAGCCCTCCCCCAGAACCAAAGGGACTAGGAAACAATTCAGGCTATCTTACAGCTGACTCGGGACTTCCACAGGAACTCCAGCCTTCCATCACCATGAGACTCCACTCTCTCTTCTTTCTGAAGAATATTTTGGGCCAGGTGCAGTGGCTCATGCCTGTAATCCCAGCACTTTGGGAGGCCAAGGCGAGAGGACAGTTTGAGCCCAGGAGTTTGAGACCAGCCTGGGCAACATAGCAAGACCTCCTCCCTACAAAAATATAAATAAAAAAATGAACCAGGTGTGGTGGCATGCACCCATAGTCTCAGCTACTCAGGAGGCTAAGGTGGAAGAATTGCCTGAGCCCAGAAGGTCGAGGCTGCAGTGAGCCATGATTGTGCCACTGCACTCCAGCCTGGGTGACAGAACGAGATCCCATCTCAAAAAGAGAAAAAAAGAATATTTTGAAAGTCCATAGCCAGTGAGTGCTCCCTTTTGTCGAGAATGACTTCTCTCTAGAGTGGTAGAGAGACTCACATTGCATTCTGCAACTCACACATACATCCATGCATACACACATACCCCTTGACCTCCCTGCTGTGTCATAGAGTCGGACAGAAGGACAGTTAGCAGCGGCGGCTGCAAGGACAGCTCCCAGGTCCCTTAATAGCTAAGCAGTACAGTGTGCATATCAGCACCACAAGGGTGGACAGCTCATAGCAGACTGGGCCATGGAGCTCTCCCTGGAGATATGCTCAGAGCAAACTTCCTAGTTGTCTGCTCAGCCTCTCCTTTCACTACGCCTTGAGGCAGAGCAAAGACATTCTACGACTCTCTTGACTTAAGGAAGGCTCCCACACTTCCGCTGAGGACAGTCACATAACTTTTCATTTTGGAGTTGGGACCTGGAGGTAGGTGGTTACTTGTACTGGTTCAGACCTCAGTGATGCCACCGGGAATTCCAGGTCTTTCCTTATTCCATTCTGCCTTCCTTTGCTTGTTGGTTTTTGTCAGATAATGGGCTCCAGATGGCTGCCCCTGTTCCAGATATCACACCCATATTCAAGGCAGATAGAAGGGAAAAGGGAAGTCACTTCAGCAACAGCTGTCCATTTTATTAGGAAAGCAAGAGTTTTCCTTGAAGCACTCAGAGATTTCCAATTAGGTCTCATTGGCCAGTACTGCTCGATGACCGACTCTGGCTGCAATAGAGTCTGAGAGAGAGGATATTTTGCTTTACCAGCCTTTGTAGTAAAAGGGGCAAGAAGGGGGTCAATGTAATCACCTGACATGTCTGCCATGAACAAAAAAATACAACAATGATGACGCTACTTCCTTGTCTGTAAAATGGACAGATCCACAGTTTGTAGGGGTGATGTGAATCTACCTGGCACAGTTTTCATTAGGACATACAGGCACATCAGATCCAGGAACAAGCACTGGGAAGTCCACAGTCACTGCAGGAGATAAGCAAACAAAACTCTGGTTTTCAATGTGCTGCTGATGTCTATTTTTAAGCAACTTCTGCAGCTAGAACAATGCATGTCAATATAAACATAATAGAAAGCTTGGGTCCTCAGGCAGGAAGCAGCCCTGAGAAGGGCAACTTAGTGAAAAGGGGGTCAGGATCTTGCCTACCCAATAGGTCTCATGAGGTATTCAAGTGAGAAACAGAGTCAATATTGGGGGGGACAATCAGAGGGGGAGGTTGATGGGTACAGATGCAATGCAGGGGGCAGTTATCAGTACTCACCAAGAAATCAGGCAGAATCTACTCACTTGCCTTTCCCAGCAAGGAGAATATGGCAGTCTATATCTTCGCAAATATCCAGCCCTGCCACCCTTTCATTTGGTGACATGCGTGGCCACACTGCCCTTTCCTGCACAAAAAAAGTACTCCTAACTGAGAACATTTCTGAATGGCCTGCTTCAGAAGAATGGAATGCCCAGAAGAATGAAGCTTCTTTATTCAGTCAGCAGATTGAAGCCACATCAACTTCATGCTACGCACTGTAGGAGACACAGAGACACCTAGAAGAAGAGATATACTGAGAGAAGCAAACTTTTGTTGAGCACCAACTTCCTGTGAAGCCCAGGAGCTCTACATCTGTTTCCCCACTTGATTTCAGAGATCACCATCACAAAGTGAAAAGTAATAAATTGCCATGAGAAATTCAGATGACAATGATGACAGCAATAATCACAGCAGCTAGCAGATCTTGAGCGTTGGCTGAGTACCGTATACTATCCTGTGCATTTTGCATGTATTATCTTCCTGAGATAATGTACCATGGAGAGGTCTCTTAATGTTTCCCTTTCTCAGTTTTCTCTTAATCATTCCAGCTGCTACTTCCTGGGTTTCCTCTTAGGGCCCCAGAGACTGTCTGGTCTTGGTCCATAAAGTGATTCTGGGAAAGAGAAGAGATTGGGGAACTCCTGATAAGCTGATAGCCCCCCAGGGTGGTGTGGGTTGGTGCCTCGACCCAAATGGACTCATCCAGGGTGAAGAATAGGGAAGTGCGGTTCCAGGGAGAATGGAGAATGGTTGCATTAAAGAGGGATTTCTCTTAGGAAGTGATCCATCACCTGTGACATTTTAAATGGAGGTCAGCTGGGTGCAGTGGCTTGTTCCTATAATGCCAGCACTAGCTGGGCTCGGTGGCTCAGCCTGTAATCCCGCGCCTTTGGGAGGCTGAGGTGAGTGGATTGCCTGAGCCCGCGGGTTCCAGACCCGCCTGGGCAGCGAGACCTCATCTCTACAATAAATCAAAAAATCAGCCAGGCGTGGTAGCGCATGCCTGTAATTCTGGCTACTTGGAAGGCTGAGGCGGAAGGATCGCTGGGGCCCAGCAGGTCGAGGCTGCGGTGGCTGGGAGCGGCCACTGCACTCCAGTCTGGGTGACAGAGTGAGACTCCAACTCAAAAAAAAAAGACCTCTTCTTTACAATAAACCAAAAATTAGCCAGGCGTGGTGGCGCGTGCCTGTAGTTCCAGATACTTGGAAGGCTGAGGCAGAAGGATCACCTGAGCCCAGCAGGTTGAGGCTTGGTGGCCATGAGCATACCACTGCACTCCAGCCTGGGCAACAGAATGAGACACCAACTCAAAAATAAAATAAAATAAAATGGAGGTGAGAAGAATCAGAGGACAGACAGAAAGCAGCTCCCTGACAAATGCCCAGCTCCTTGCAATTCTGTCCTCTCTAACTTCCCAGTTTCCACTCACAGCCTCAGCGAGGCCCCTCCCAGGAACCGCGTGGTGAGCTCAGCCTCGCTCAAAGCAAGGACTCCAAGTTTTCAGCCCAATTAGACTCTCCATTTGCCGCTTGACCCTTGATCTCTTAAGTAGTGTCTACGCAACTCCAAATCATCTTATCCGTTGAATCAGAAAATCCAGGCAGTCATTTACCTAGTGGTCTGGGCTCCAAACCTTTGGACCAGTTTGAAAGGATGCTCTTATTGGATTGATTAAATTGACCAGATGTTTTCCCTTCATTTTGGCATGGCCTCAGGTCCATATCTGATTACAGCACTAGAGCCTGAGGGTAGGGACAAATGAGGAGTGAATATGTATCTTTTAAACCCAGTGTCTCGCTTGCTGCACTTTGCTTTATTAATTAGAGTAAGCCACCAGATCTATGGAAAGAGACTCCTTCCTATTGAGGACCCTTCCCTAGTAACAACTACAGTTCTTAGGGCACTTTATAGTTTAGAAGGCCCTTCCACATCTATTATTTCATCAAAACTTGAGGCAAAACCGATATGACCGTTCTTATTTCATAATCAAGAATAAGTTTTTCCTCCCCCTGAAGGCTCACCTCCCTCTGATATAACCTAAATAAAACTCCACTTTCTCACGCCTTCCATAAGGCTCAGCTCTTGGGATCTAAGGTAGCGGACAGTTCATACCCAAAAGAAAAGAAATGTAGCTCCAAAAAATCTTACAAAGATTTACAGTCAAAATGACACAGGAAGTTCAAACTGTAGGGGTATATCTCTACTTCAACATACAGCAATGACAGATGACATACTTTAAAAAATTAAACATGTATAGTTTAACTCAAAACCAGATAAACATTTCCACATGCTATAAATGGAAGAGAAAAACAAGTTGATGAGAGTGAGCAGGGTTTAATCCGTGGACCTAGCAGCCTGCACAATTAAAAACAAAAATAGCAGAATGTATTTAGCTAAAGCAGAATAATTTCTGGAATCGATGCAAGAGGATTGTGGGATAAAAGATGAGAGGATTTTTCCAAGACCAAACAGGGACTATCAGTATAAGTTACAACTGAAATAGTATTCTCTGATTGTGGTAGGCGGCCTCCACACAGCCCTAAATCATCCCCACCTCCTGGTTTTCACACCCTTGTGAAATTCCCTCCCCTTGCCTGTGGGCTGGATTTACTGACTCACTTCTAAAGAAAAAGAATATGGCAGAAGTGATGGTATGTCACTTTCAAGGCCCAATTATTAAAAGGCTACAGATTTCTTTTGGGGCTTGCTCTTACTCTCTCTAGAGGGAGACAGTCACTATGTCATGGGGCAGCCCTTGGAGAGACTCCTGTGACAAGAATGTGTGGCTTGTCAACAGCTACGAAAGTGAACGTCCACCCCCAGTTGGGCTGTGAATCTCCCACCAACATCCTCATGAAGGGCCTTGAGCCAGAATCACAGACTAAGCTGCCCCCAGCCTCCTGGTCCACTTAGAAACTGTGAGATAACAAACATTTGTTGTTTCCAGCTGTTGTATCTTCAGGTAATTTGTAATCCAGCCATAGATAAGTGATGCACCAGTTTTAACATGTATCTACCCCACAGTCCTGATCATCTATTTAAATGCCTCTCACATCCTTTCAGATTCATTCAGCTCAGCGGTTACCTCCACGTAGGTATTTCATGCACACTTGGGTGCCAAACACAGCACTCAATATAAAATACCATTTTGTATACATGAGTGCTGACTTACCCAGATTCCTGAGGAAGCAGAGCTCGAAGCACATCTCATGTGCCAAGGCACAGCTTTGATTCAGTCCCAGGACCTCAGCCATGGGGAGGGGGGTGAGGGGGAGGCAGGGAAGGACAGAAACAAAACAAGGTCACGTGTTACCGAAGTAGCTTCAGCTTCACACAAAAATACAGCCAATTGCTTAGTCACACGGGAAGTCTCCAGAAAGACCATGCTGTGGTCTAAATGTCTGTGGACCCTCAAAATTTATGTGCTGAAATTTTCACCCCCAAGGTGATGGAATTGGGAGATAGGGTCTTTTGGGAGGTGATTGGGTCATGGGGGTGGGGCCTGTAGGAATGGGATTAGCGTTCGTCTAAAGAAGACCCCCCAGAGAGCTCATTCACCCTTCTGCCATGTGAGGACACAGTATGGGGACAACAGTTTATGAACAGGAAGCGGCTTGTCACCAGACCCTGGATCTGCCAGAGCCTTAATCTTGGATTCCCCGTCTCCAGAACTGTGAGAAATAAATTTTCCCATTGTTAACAAGCCACCCAGACTATGGTATTTGTGTTAAAGCAGCCTGAACTGACTAATATCACGTGGGGCCAATGCACCTTGGACAGCCTGTGAGGGCAAGACAAAGTGAGTCATTTATTTCCCGCCTCTCCTTGGTCAAAGTTCAGCCCACGGGACATTAAAACCTCTTATCTTTCCAGGTGGCATTATCCGGCCCCTCCAGGTAACTACTGGGGAAACCAAGTCCCGTGCCCTACAGCAAGTGGTCAGGTCACCCAGCACAGAGCTGTGGTGGCTACCACCACGGCAGACACCACAGAGGCCTCGCCAAGGTCTGGCCCTCACTCGGGGAAGGCTGAGACAGATGTCACCTTAGGAGGTGACAGAGGAAGCAACTGGGGTTCTTTGTTGATCTGACAGCCAAGAACCGGAGGGTAGGTGAGACCAAACAGATCGGACAGAATATAAAGTGGATCTGGAACAGAGGAACACCCACTCATTGAGATGCTACTGTTATATCCAAGTTGTGCATGTACACACACACACACACACACACACACACACACACACACACACACATTAGGGATGGCATGTATCAACTCAGACTTTATTATTTGTCTCCTGAACACAGGGCTGAGCCACCCTGTACAGAAGGCTTAGCGGCTCTGCAGCTCTAAGCAGCCCTGTTTCATGAAGGCACCCTCCGACCTCAAGGGAATTCTACTTTCCCGGAAACTTAATACTGCTTAATTCCATTGTCTGGTTTCATCTCATGACATCACCAAGAAAACAGGAAGACGGGAGCTGATTCAGGATGAAACTGCAACTGAGTCCTGAAGCAGATCTGGGACTGGGATGGTCCTCAGAGTTGTCCCAGATGGAGGCCAGGGCCCGGGCCTTTGTCTTCCTATACAGCCCAGTCCTTGACAAGCCACCCCCCAAGAGGGTGATAGCCTTGAATGAAACAGTTCCCCACTGCCAAGAGCAAATCCCAGCCCTGAGCCTCTCGCAGTCAATATTCCTAGTATCCAGGGGATGGGCGTATCAGCCACACAAATGGCAGCTGGGTGGAATATCAGTGTCTACTGCAGTTGGCTGCCATCTCGACTAAACTTCGTGTGTAAAGAATTACAACTGGATATAATGCTGGGTTTCCTCCAAAGCTGAGCACACTGATTACCCCTAGACTTCGCCCCTGAGTCAAAAAGTCTTCCAACTGGGCCTCGTAGAGGATTCCCAAGAAGTGCTCTGAGTGATCACATGGTGTTTCTCTCTAGGTTCAGGTGCATCCCGTTTCACTCGAGTTTCAGGGACAGAAGCTAGGCCACAGATAACCCCAAATTTCAGGAAAATTCTCCTTTACAAATACTCCGAAATATGGGTTCGACATTTGCAATTGCCATTCCTAGATCTGGCTGTCCCTCCCAGAGCAAAATGGTGAACCCAGCTATTTGTTGCAGGCAAATAGAACAGTGCTTCTCTCGCTTCCCTAGAGCTGAAGAGACTAGTAAAATTAAATAAAATAACCTCACTCCTGGGTCAGAAAATCTCACAAAAATCCCCCAAATGGGGTTGGCCTTCTCTCATCACTCTCCCTCACCCGCCCATTAGCTTGCTCTGCAGTCCCTGTGGGCACAAAGGCTACAGGACCCCATGGGACCCAAAACCTGCTCACTCACCAGACCTCCAGAAGTCCCATGCTCCCCTAACCCAGAGCGTCTCAAAGTGTGGCCTGAGTGCTTTGGGGTCCAACATAACAAGCAGTGGGCCTCTATCCTGGATTTCTTCAGAGCGGCCATTTTGTTTTGTTGTTGTTACTGCTATCTGTTTTGTATACCGGTTTTTACATTAAATGTATTCTGAAGAAAGGCCAAAATATCTAGTAAACTTTTAGGTTCCTTGTCAAGGCTGAAGATGAAAGATCACCCTTGGGCTGGCCAAAGTCATAAGAGTCTGTGAGTCACAAATGTCTGAGTTTGTGAATTGCAAATGTCTAACAAGTCTCTTGCAGGAACCCGCCTCCCAGGGTTGACCTAATCTGCCCTTTGTGACCTATGTGACACAGATAAGCCCCACCATGGCAGCAATCATGTGACTAACCCACCCATCTGCCTGCTGTCCATCACCTGATGTCAGTACCTACACTTGCCTGCCCCTTCGTGATGACGTGGAAGCAGACCACCACCCAATCACCTTAAAGATCTTCCCCCATCAAGGGGAACGGTTAAAAGGACTCAACCATAAGCAACCAGTGGCCACTGAGCTAAGGCTGTCGCCATGCTCCCTGGCTTTGGTCCCCTCCCCCACCTTGGGGAGGTGAATCTTCTTTCTTCCTTCTCTTTCTCTCTCTAAGTTACTTTTAAATAAACTTTTCTTTATTAAAAAAAAAAGTACGTTTGAAAATGCACTTCTTGCCTGGGTATGGTGGCTCACGCCTGCAATCCCAATACTTGGGGAAGCCTAGGAGGAGGATCACTTGGAGTCAAGAGTTTAAGCCTAGCCTGGGCAACATAGTAAGACCCCGTCCTTATTTCAAAAAAAAAAAAAAGAAAAGAAAGAAGGAAAATAAATAAAGAAAAAGAGAAGCCGGGCTCGGTGGCTCAGCCTGTAATCCCGCGCCTTTAGGAGGCTGAGGTGAGTGGATGGCCTGAGCCCGCGGGTTCGAGACCCGCCTGGGCAGCGAGACCTCATCTCTACAATAAATCAAAAAATTAGCCGGGCGTGGTAGCGCGCGCCTGTAATTCCGGCTACTCGGAAGGCTGAGGCGGAAGGATCGCCGGGGCCCAGCAGGTCGAGGCTGCGGTGGCCGGGAGCGGCCACTGCACTCCGGTCTGGGCGACAGAGTGAGACTCCAACTCAAAAAAAAAGAAAAGAAAAGAAAAAGAGAACGTTCCTTGTGCCCAAGTGATTAGCATTCACAACATCAAATGGCCCCCCATCTCAGTAACTGGGCTTCCTCCTTCTCAGCATATGCGCCTGGATCTCTGATACTTGCTCATTTCCCATTTTAACCAGGAAATTGTGGGCTATGTAGCCTCGGCAGTGTCTATACGGCATGGCACGACTTTTTTTCCCGCCATTGTGTTTGCTTTGCAGTCGCATTCTATCTTGGCAACGATCACCTATCATTTGCTCACCACCAACATTTAAGCCAGAAAGCCTTCGTTTGAAATAGATACATTTCATATCTTTCAGTGAACGCATTTATAGAAAACCAATAAGTAAATAAGCAGGCTAACACAGTTATCTGCAAAAGCTATGAAGGTGTGCTAGCACAGGGATGAATGCCATCCTCTGTGGGACAGTGACCTGCCTCTTGCTGGGCGTTCCATCTGCAGTCCCTTATTCACGAACAGCACTGCAAGAGTTCTCCACCTTATGGTGCATTAACCAGAGACTATAAATCAATATGTTGAAGGTAGGGCCCAGGAATCCGCATTATTTTCTCTTTATTTTATTTTATTTTTTTTAACTCAGAGTCTCACTCTGTTGCCCAAGCTGTCATGCAGTGGCATGAACATGGCTCGCCACAGCTTCAACTTCCTGGGCTCAGGCAATTCTTCTGCCTCTGCCTCCCAAGTAGCTGGGGACTACAGGCACACGCCATCACACTCGGCTAATTTTTTTTTTTTTTTTTTGGAGAGACAAGGTTCTTGCTATTTTGTCCAGGCTGGTCTTGAACTCCTGGCCCCAAGGAACCCTCCTGCCTCAGCTTCCCAAAGTGCTGGGATTACAGGTGTGAGCCTCCGCACCCAACCAGAATCTGCATTCTTGACTGATGTTTCTGGTGATTCTGATGCCTGACTATCCCCTTTCCAGAATATCAAGTCTCCAGGTTCGCCAGACCAAGAGCTCCTTAAAGGCAAAGATCATGTCTTCCTCATGCTTAGTGGTATACTTAGCACATAGCAGCCCTCAAATAAATATTTATGAAATACAGCCAGGCAGGTAAGGCAGAAATTACATGACTCAGAAATGTCAAGCTGGAAAAGGTCCTTTCATTTTACCAATACAAAGTGAAGCTTGAAGAGGTTCAATTCCTTGTGACAGCCCTTGGCTAGTAAAAGGCAGAATAGGGGCTAATATCAAATATCTGAGCCAAATATCTCAGCTCTAAGTCAATGTTCTTTCCCTTAGGGTCCAAGACCACTGCCTTTTGGGTTGGTGATTCTCCTGGGACTGGAGCAGGAGTTATGTTTAACTATAATTCAGAAGATCATGGGCACATACTCAGTTTGATTCACTCTGTTCCACAGCATCATATATCATATATATACATATATGTGTGTGTGTGTGTGTGTGTGTGTGTGTGTGTGTGTGTGTGTGTATATATATGTTTTTTTTTTCCAGTCTGAGTCTCCTTCTGTCACTCAGGCTGGAATGCAGTGGCACGCTCACGACCACCACAGACTCCACCTGTTGGGCTCAGGTGATCCTTCCGCCTCAGCCTTCCAAGTAGCTGGAACCACAGGTGTGCCCCACCACTCCTGCCTAGTTTTTGAATTTATTGTAGAGATGAGGTCTCACCAAGTTGCCCAGGCTGGTGTCGAACCCCCAGGATCAGGCAATCCTCTCACCTCAGCCTCCCAAAATGCTGGGATTACAGGCATGAGGCACCACACCTGGCCTCCTCCACAGCATCATGTAAGCCTTGAATTTTTCAAAAGCATAAGGGAGATGAAACAAGGGAGCCTAGATAAATATGCATGACTAGAGGGAAAAGAAAAGTCTATGCTAAGGGATCCATAGCAGCTCCTTCAAAATGTGTGCATCAGGCATTGAACACTTCCTGGAAATAAATACACAGAATGTTTGAGTGACATAAAGAAGCTGCATCTCGGCCTGCCATCGCAGCACTTTGGGAGGCCGAGGCGAGTGGATTGCCTGAGCCCACAGGTTCGAGACCCACCCAGGCATCTTAGTGAGACCTCATCTTTACAATAAATCAAAAACTAGCTGGGTGTGGCAGCGCGTGCCTGTAGTTCCAGCTACTTGGAAGGCTGAGGTGGAAGAATGGTCAGAGCCCAGCAGGCCGAGGCTGCAGTGGCCAGGAGCGTGCCACTGCACTTCAGTCTGGGCAACGGAGTGAGACTCCAGTTCAAAAAAAATTCAAAGAAACTGCATCTCGCCCCAACTTAATGGGAAGCCCTGTATAGAAATCTTAATCTACACTTGCATCCTAACTACTATTGCCCCAGTACCAGACTGCACTAAACACAGCCCTGGGAGACTGTGCAATGCAGTAGTGAACATGTGGGCCCTAGAACCAAATACCTGGGTTCAGATCCTGACTCTGCTTCTTACTATTTCTGTAATCCTCATCAATTTACTGAGCATTCTCTTTGCCTCCATTCTCTCACCTGTAAAAGAGGAATAGTGGTAGTTCCTACATCAAGGGTCAGAGCAGTGCCATCTAACACATAATGAGTATTTGATAAGAATTAGCAACTCTGAGTTGGGTGTGGTGGCTCACTCCTGTAATCCCAGCACTTTGGCAGGTGGAGGCGAGAGGACTACCTTAACTCAGGGGTTCGAGATCAGCCTGGGCAACTGGGCAAGACCGTGTCTCTACAATAAAATTTTAAAAAATTAGCTGGCATGACGGCGCATGTCTGTGGTTCTAGCTACTTGGAAGGCTGAGGCGGAAGGATCACCTGAGCCCAGCAGGTAAGGGCTGCGGTGGCCTGAGTGTGCCACTGCACTCCAGCCTGGGCGACAGAGTGAGATTCCGACTCAGAAAAAAAAAGAGTTAGCAACTCTGTTATATTTTTCAATCATCACCAATTAATCATCTCTTAGGTACCACAGAAGACACAGGTGGCCCTGAAGCACAAGCAGAGTGAAGGATGCAGAATGGATTAGGATGGGGGAGTGCAGATGTGACAGGAGTCTTTGCATTCACATACCTCCCAAGGGTATTCTCACCCTTCTCCATCCTACATTCTGTTGTTGTTGTTGTTGTTGCTGCTGCTGCTGCTGCTGAGACAAGGTCTCACTCTGTCACCCAGACAGGAGTGCAGCTGCAAAATCACAGCTCACCATAGCCTCAAACTCCTGGGCTCAAGTGAGCCTTCCCCCTCAGCCTCCTGTGTAGCTGGGACTATAGGCACATGCCACCACACCTGGCTAATTTTTTTTTTTTTTTTTTTTTTTT
>NW_007249377.1:407130-411078 GCF_000164805.1 Carlito syrichta
TTTGGGAGGCCGAGGTGAGAGGACTGCCTGAACCCACGGGTTCGAGACCAGCCTGGGCAATTTGGTGAGACTTCATCTCTACAATAAATCAAAAAATTAGGTGGGCGTGGTGGCGTATGCCTGTAGTTCCAGCTACTTGGAAGGCTGAGGCATGCTGCTGCACTCCTCTGGGTGACAGAATGAGACGCCAACTCAAAAATAAAAAAGGAATGCAAACTGGTGCAGCCCCTTTGGAAGACAGTGTGGCAATTCCTGAAAGAACAAGAAATTGACCTTCCATAGGACCCAGCAATTCCCCTATTGGGAATATACCCGGAAGGACTCAAATCATTCTACCAAAAAGATACCTGCACACATATGTTTGCTGCAGCTCTAATCACAACAGCAAAAGCATGGAACCAACTATGTTGCCCATCGAAGTTGAACTGAATAAAGAAAATGTGGTACAGATAGACAATGGAATATTAGGCAGCCACAAAGAAGGACAAACATATGGACTTCACAGCAACTTGGATGGATTTGGAGTCGATCATACTCAGTGATCTAACACAGAAACAAAGAACAGAGTACCATATGTTCTCACTCATAAATGGACCTTGAACAATTATAATACCCTAAGAAAGCATTTGGCAATAATGGGAAACTGTTGGGGGAGAGGGGGTAGGATTGGCAGTTGAGGGAAACTGCTAGGAGAGGGAGGGGCACACCTCATCAACAAGGGTATCTGCATGATCAATGTTTGCATACCTAAACCTGAAATGTACCCCACATCTTTATAATAAGAATAAAAATAAAAATTAAATAATAATGATAATAATAATCCTGTCTGAACCTCCCAAAGTGCTGGAATTACAGGCATGAGTCACTGCAACCTGCTTTCTACCTGGATGGACCGCGTCCCAGGATCCTGTGATCTCTGGTTTCCAGTCGGGTTTAGCCAGTGGCAAAGATGAGAATGTGACTGAGGGAGACTGACTACATAGCTCTCCATCCAGGTCCCAGAATACTCTCTCCCCAGTCCCTTCAGATTACCACACGATGACTTTTACAAGGCAGTATTTTCCAGTGGTAACACATCTCCAGTTTTCAGCGGCAGTTAAAGAGAAACTAGAGTTTATTTACCAGAGATTCATTTTTGCATTTTGCAAACTCTGTTGAGATACATACATTCCACTGTGTAAGGGATACCTGGGAAAAGGGACACACTTCACGATAATACCTGCCCGTGACATTACACAAAGGAAGAGAAATGTGAGTCAGAGGGAACGGCCTTTCCCCAAGACCTTAGAACTGTGCTACAGGCTAGCTCCTAGCTCCAACCTTGAATAAATGTTTCCCAGTACAAATGTCAGAAGCAAACGGGTCATTTAGCTTAACTATTCAGTAAGTATGAATTGAGGGGATGTTAATCTGAACAGAGTTGGAATTCTCACTGTTCTTTCCCACCTTAAAAAAGAAAATAGCTGTGGCTCCCTATTGAGTATAGGATAAAGTCCTAAGCATGAACTCCAGAGCCCTCTGAGATCAGACTCCAAACTCTTCTGTCTTTTCCCCCTTGCTCTCTGGATGAATCTTCTGTATCCCAGCTACCCAGACAACTACAACGCTGTCCTCATTGATATCCTGGTCTTTACCCACCTCTGGTCAACTAGTCCCTCTGTCTGAAACGTGCTTTCGTCTCTAGCTGTCAACATCATACTTGACACCCAAAGACTTGAACACGAATCTCCACAGCAGCTCAATTTGTAACAGGCACAAACTTGTAACAACCCAGATGTCCATCAGCAGGTGACTGGCTACATCGTGGCATAACTGCACAATGGAATTCTACTCAGCAACAAAGAACACACTTGACACATGCAACAACACGAATGAAATCTGGGATCATTATGCTGAGTGAAAGAAGTCAGGTCAAAAAGAGCACACACCGTACAATTCCATGTATGTAAAATTCTATAAAATGTAAACCAGCTTATGGTGGCAGAAAGGAGACCAAAGTCTTCCGGGAGATTAAGGTCGAGAAAAGGGAGGATTTCCAAGGGGCACAAGGTTTCTTGGGGAGAGATGAAAATATATATTACTCTGGTTGTGGTGATGGTTTCAGGGAAATATGCATATTCCAAAACTCATAAAATTGAGCGATTTATATATGTGCAGTTTGTTGTATACCAATTATATCCCAATAAAGTTGCTTTTTAAAATAACTTAAACAAAGTTAAAACAAACCACAACCTGGAAAAAACTACTGGCAGCAAATCAACGAAGGGGTATTATTCACAAGATAATAAGGACACCGACAAATCAGTTAAAAAATGCAAACGGCCGGGCGCAGTGGTTCATCCTGTCATCCCAGCACTTTGGGAGGCCGAGACGAGAGGATTGCCTGAGCCCAGGGGTCTGAGACCAGCCAGAGCAACTTGGTGAGACCTCACCTCTACAACAAATCACAAAAACTAGCCAGGCATGGTGGCGTGCGTCTATAGTTCCGGCTACTTGGAAGGCTGAGGTGGAAAGATCGCCTGAGCCCAGCGGGTCAAGGCTGTGGTGACTGTGAGCATGCCACTGCACTTCGTCTGGGCTACAGGAGTGAAACTCCAACTCAAAAATAAAATGCAAATAAAGCAATGGAAAATAGGTACAGAGCACCTAACTCAGAAACAAATACAAATGACCAACATGCTTGAATACAATCATTCTCCCTCAACAAAAATGTAAAAATACACCCTATTCATCGCAGTATCTGGTATCTGAAGGAACAGCAGTATCTGCAGGGACCATTGGTCAGAAAGTGGTCCTTCAGGCCAGGAAAACACTCCTCAGGGAGCACCCTGACCACACTCCAGCATCCTGACCACACACACCTTCGGCATCTTGACCACACCCCCAGCATCCAGCCCTTGCCTCCAGCACCCTGGCCACACTCCCAGAGTCCTGGCCACAGCTTCAGCATTCTAACCACCCGCCCATTGTCCTAACCACGCCCAGTTCTTCCATTAATGCCTCAGTATCCTCAGGGCTCCCTGGCCTGTAGGGTCACCAGATTCCATATGTGAAACAGAAGCCGCACTCCACATGAATACATGTCCTTAAACTGTATCTTTTCAGTTCGGTCATTGAGAGGAATGTTAGCATATCTCAACCAGTCACATTTAGATTACTCAAGCCCAATGTAGAAAGGGGTCGTTACAATCCTCAGGCCATGCTCGCTCTGGCAGAGCATATACTAAAAATTGGAACCATACAGAGAAGGTTAGCACAAGGATACCATGCACAAGGATACCATGCAAATTCGTGATGTGTTCCATATTTTTAGAAATGCTTCTACACTACTGGTAGGAATGCAGACTAGTACAACCTCTTTGGAAAACAGTGTGGCGATTTCTGAAAGAACTGGAAATTGACCTTCCATATGACCCAGCAATCCTCCTTCTGGGAATATGCCTGAAGGAACTCAAATCACTCTACAAAAAAAGATATCTGCACACACACGTTTATTGCAGTACTGTTCACAATAGCAAAAACACGGAACCAACTGTGCTGCCCATTGAAACAACGTGGTTCATATACACAAGGAATATTGTGCAGCCATAAAGAAGGACAAACATATGGACTTCGCAGCAATTTGGATGGATTTAGAGGTTACCATACCCAGTGATCTATCACAGAAACAAACAACAGGGTACCACATGTTCTCACTCATAAGCAGACCTTGAACAACTATTGTAATACTATAAGAAAGGGACAGGCAGTAGTGGGAAACTGCCAGGGGCGGGACATAACCCATCAACAAGGGTACCTGCATAATGACCATTTGTATACCCAACCCTGAATTGTACCCCACATCTTTAAAATTAAAAATTAAAGCCTTTGGGAGGCTGAGGTGAGTGGATTGCCTGAGCCCGCTGGTTCGAGACCCGCCTGGGCAACTTGGCAAGACCTCATCTCTAC
>NW_007249377.1:411235-443148 GCF_000164805.1 Carlito syrichta
GGAGCGGCCACTGTCCTCCAGTCTGGGTGACAGAGTGAGACTCCAACTCAAAAAAAAAAATTTAAAAAATAAAATTCTAGGGCCAGGATAGAGCTCTGTGGTGGGTTGAACCACAGGCTGCATCGCTATAGTGAAGGTATACCTACTACCCTTCTTCCCTACACAGAAACACAAACTCCTTGAGACCACAGGGTGCACCTGTTCCTGTCCATCCCCTCAGAACCAAGCACGGGACTTCCTGCCCTGTATCCAGAATATTATCCTGTATTTTATTATGGCAGTTTGCAAAGAACTTCTGAATACTTCTTGCTGTTGTTGCTGTTAATTTAGAGACAAAATCAATCTTCTCTCTCTCTCTCTCTCTCTCTCTCTCTCTCTCTCTCTCTCTCTCTCGTCTCCCAGCAGGCTGGAGTGTAGTCACGTGATCATAACTCATTGCAGCCTTCTCACTGGGCTCAAGTGATCCTCCTGCCTCAGCCTCCTGAGTAGCTGGGGCTATAGGTACACACCACCAAATCTGGTTGGTTTTTGAGGTTTTGTTTATTTGGAGTTTTTCTGAGACAACGTTTTGCTATGTTGCCCAGGCTGTTCTCCTACTCCTGGCCTCAAGAGATCATCCTGCTTCAGCCTTCCAAAGTGCTGGGATTACAGGTGTGCCTGGCCTCCATACTTTTTAAAAAATTTTTATTTTAAAGATGTGGGGTACAATTCAGGGTTAGGTATACAAACATTGATCATGCAGGTACCCTTGTTGATGAGGTGTGCCCCTCCCTCCCCTAGCAGTTTCCCTCAACTGCCAATTCCACCCCCTACCCCACCCCTGACAGTTTCCCACTACTGCCAATCCCTTTCTTATAGTATTATGGTAAATGTTCAGCATTATGACTGAGAACATATGGTACTCTGTTTTGTTTCTGTGATCGATCACCGAGTATGATCAACTCTAAATCCATCCAAGTTGCTGCAAAGGCCATATGTTTGTCCTTCTTTCTGGCTGCATAATACTCCATTGTGTACATGTACCACATTTTTTTATCCAGTCCAGCTTCGATGGGCAGCATGATTGGTTCCATGTTTTTGCTGTTGTGAGTAGAGCCGCAACAAGCCTACGTGTGCAGGTATTTTTTTGTAGAATGATTTGAGTTCCTCTGAGCATATTCCCAGTACAGGAATTGCTGGGTCATATGGAAGGTCAGTTTCTAGTTCTTTCAGAAATGGCCACGCTGTCTTCCAGAAAGGTTGCACTAGTCTGCATTCCCACCAGCAATGTAGAAGTGGTCCTTTTTCTCCGCATCCCCGCCAGCATCTGTTGTTGTTTGTTTGACTAATGATGACCATTCTTACTGGGGTTAGGTGGTCTCTCAATGCGTACTCTTCTTAAATTGTGGGGTACAATTAAGGGTTAGACATACAAATATTCATTGTGCATGAACCCTTGTTGATGAGGTGCACCCCCCTTCCCTAGGCAGATATCAACTACCGTTAATCCCACCTCCCTGCCCCACAACCCCTGTAGTTTCTTGCTACTGTCAATCCTTTTCTTACAGTATTACAGTAGTTGTTTAAGGTCCACTTATGAGTGAGAACATGTGGCTCTCAGTTCTTCGTTTCTGTGAAAGATCACTCAGTATTATAGACTCTTATTCCGTCCAGGTTGCTGTGAAGTTCATGATTTTGTTCTTCTTTATAGCTGCGTCATATTCCATTGCGTATATGAACCACATTTTTTTTTTTATCCAGTCTTCTTTTGACGGACAGCATAGTTGGTTCCATGTTCTTGCTATTGTGAACAGCATGCATACTTTTTAAAATTCAGCACTCACAAGAGCTCTGAGCTGGTATCACGGTCAATATTATTATTGTTGTTGTTGTTATTACTCTTGTTCCTAATTGGAGGACGCAGAGGCTTGCAGCTGGGCAACTGTTTCTGAGGTTGCCCAGTTAATCAGGGAGGAAGGAGGGCCTCCACCCCCTGCCTCCCCAGACGGCTTTCTCCCCAGCGCCCAGCCGCTTAGGAAAGGAGAACTGATGGGCGCGGCAGGATGTGCCAGCCTCTGGCCGTGGCCGCTGCAGGGTCCCTCCTTCCTCTTCGGCCAGCCTCGGCGGGGGGCCTCCACCCTGCACCGGCCTGAAACCGGCCTGAAACCGACGGGCTGGCGGGAGAGCCCGAGCAGAGCGCGCGGAGGGCGGGGACGGAGGCAGAACAGGCCTGGAGAAATCCCCGGTGACCAGGGGAGAAACCGGAACATCTGAGCATATCGGGCGTCTCTTTTGAGTCTGAGTCTCACTCTGTCGCCCAGGCTGGAGGGCAGTGGCAGCTCACGGCCACCGCAGCTGCTGGGCTCAGGCGATCCTTCCGCCTCGGCCTTCCAAGCCGCTGGGACTGCCACCTAGCCCAGCTCATTTCTTCTGATTTATTTAGAGAGCAGATTTCGCCAAGTTGCCCAGGCTGGTCTCAAACCCCCGGAATCGAGTAATCCTCTGGCCTCGGCCCCCCCCCAAAGTGCGGGGATGATGGGTGTGAGCCACCCCACCCAGACCAACTGTTCTCTCTTTAAGCCTTTGTGAAAGAGGGGGAAAAAAATGAACAGACGATGACGCATGTATTAATTATTAATAAACAAGCGGCACTAATGAATAGCATCATTAAAGGGCAGTTTGTGAATATTAATATGTAGTTATATTCTTAATAAGAGCTCTGTTTTTCCCTTGGCCGGTCAAGGTCTTTCCCGTCCTCGTTCAAAAGTCTCCTATCTTTTTTTTTTTTTGAATTGGAGTCTCACTCTGTCACCCAGACTGGAGTGCAATGGCCACTCCCGGCCACCGCAGCCTCGACCTGCTGGGCTCCGGCGATCCTTCCGCCTCAGACTTCCAAATAGCCGGAATTACAGGCATGCGTTACCACGCCCGGCTGATTTTTTGATTTATTGTAGAGATGAGGTCTCGCTGCCCAGGCGGGTCTCGAAACCGTGGGCTCAGGCAATCCACTCACCTCAGCCTCCCAAAGCACTGGGATTACAGGCTGAGCCACCGAGCCCAGCCAGAAGTCACCTATCTTAATGACAACCATCACCTGTGTTAAAATTCCACAGTCACAACGGCAATCCTGTGTCTCCGATAGTCCTTCTCACATAAGACACTATTAACACACAATTTTCACATTTATTTTCACCGTCTCCCTGCGTGAGACCCTACCCTTTACAAAGACATGGAATTTTGTGCATTCTGTACACCAGTGTGAACAAGTCCCTCATACCATAGGTAGACAATAAATATGTATTGAAAAGATAAAATAAAGCCGGGCACAGGGGCTCATGCCTGTAATCCCAGCACTTCGGGAGACTAAGGCGGGTGACTCATTGAAGTCAGAATTTCAAGACCAGCCTGAGCAGCATAGCAAGACCTCGGTCAATAACAATAATAATAATAAACAAATTTAAATTAGCCAATGTGGTGGCACGCACCTGTAGTTTCAGTCACTCAGGAGGCTGAAGTGGGAGGATTCCTTGAGTTTAGGAGGTCAAGGCTTCAGTGGGCTATGATCACGTCACTGCACTCCGGCCTGGGTGACAGAGTGAGACTGCCTCTAAAAATAAAATAAAATGACATAACATATGAACCTGAAGGGGTTCCCCACCACCCATTTCCTGCAGGCCCCCTTCCTCCAATCAGCCCTTTCTCTCATCAGTGACTTCCAGGAGAGGCAAAGGGAATCTTGTGTCAGCCATGAGCTATGCCCTTCCCTCCTAGCAGGCTCAGAAAGTCTCCTTCACTGAGTTCCTGGCTGCTACCCCTGGCACTCTGAAGCCCTGAGCTGCATCCTCCCACCAAAGCCCATGACCAGAGTTCCAGAGTAGAAAGAGTACAATGTTCTTGTTTTACAGATGCAGACTTTTGGGCCCCATGAGAGCAGTGGCCTTCCCAAGGGTACAAGTGGGCTCCTGTACCTCTCTCTTCCCCTCCACCAATACACAGAGAGTTTGTCAGCAGCTAGCCCTTGGCAAAATGTGGAAGGTGGAGACTGTCCTCAGGCCTGGCAGCCTTGGCTGTCTGTGTTCTGTCCCCTCACCCCGGTGCTGATCTTTCCTCTCCAGTCTTCCCAGAGCCATGATGTACTCAGTGATTCATCAGCGATGGCATTTGGCCCAGCAGACAAAACCCCTCTTTGGATGACTCCAGCGGGGTAGTCTCTGGCAGTACGATTTCAGTCCTCAGGGAGCTGAGTTGAAAGATATTTTACCGAGGACGATAATCTTGTCCAAATTCTAATATGTGCTTTTTCAAAAGAGCTTTCAACCTTTTTAAACCCACAGGACAGAGCAGAGTCCAATGCCAAGGAGAAGAAATGACTGGCCCAGAGTCTCTCTGGGAGTCAGGGCTGTAGGAATCCAGGTTTTCTGATTCCAGGCTGTCTGTCTACAGAAACATTTTCCCTCCATTATCATGCCATCTTGACTAGAGAAGAACTGCATCTATTTGGAAAATTTCAGACAGGTCTTCCCGGATTAAAGCAAGCCCGACACAAGAACATCGAATTCTCACTCATACTCTTCCAAATGGATGAAACTCATTGTGGCAAACTTGGAGCAAAAGGTAAGAAATCAAAGGCTTAAAACTAGCCAGATCCTTTCGTGGCTCACAAGCTTGATGACTGGTTTCTCATGCTATTGTGCTATTGTGTGAGATGCACCTCCCTCAAACCTAGATACAACGTCAGTACATCTGATGGGAACAAAAAGACCACAATGACTTCTATTTGCTGAGCATCTAATACATGCCAAGCACTTCCAGTATTCAACTTCTAGCATGATTCACAGAGGCTCAGAGAGGATAAGAAGCTTGCCAAGTACCACACAGCCAATAAGCATCACAGCCGGCCATCAGACTGAGCACTTGCAAGACACCACAGCCCGTGTTTTTGGTCCTTAAAATCCTAGCTACAGTGGTCAGCGTTCAGAAGGCCGACTCCCTTGTCCCTCAACGGCTGCCACCTCCACGAGTCTTTTCCATCCCACACTTCCAGGTTAAACTTTCCACAGCTCCCGTTGCCATGGCATTAGGGGCTCTTGTCACCATTTGAAAACCCAGAAGAGGAAAATAAGAGGATTCAGTTCTTTGATTCAAGATAAACTCAATCTGGCCCTTGAATCAGGATTAGAAATTAGAGACAGATAATGGCACTTGTAGGCCTTGGAGCTATTTAGCTTCTTGCTCCAAGAAGTTCTGTTCACTTTTCAGACATGATCTCATTCCTCTCGCCAGGACGTTAGCGGGAGATCTGAGAAGAGACAGGGACAATTCTCTGCAGAATTGAGCGAGTTAGAGTGAGGATCTTGGCCCCACCCGCATGTCAGAACTTGCTCCTGTTCCCTCTTCTCCTGCCTGGCATGAAAAATAAGGCCGTCACACTACTGCCACTGTCCTAGGTAAGCTGGAATTCACACGAGGACCATGCCCTATCAAGTTTAAAGGACCAGGAAACAGCCAGCCTTGGTGGCTCGCACCTGTAATCCCAGCACTTTGAGAGGCTTAGGCAGGAGGACTGCCCGAGCCCAGGGGTTTGAGACCAGCCTGGGCAATTTGGTGAGACCTCGTCTCCACAATAAATTAAAAAATTAGCTGGGCATGGTGGCACACGCCTATATAGTTCCCGCCACTTGGAAGGCTGAGGCGGAAGGATCAACTGAGCCCAGCAGGTCAAGGTTGCGATAGCCACGAGTATGCCGCTGCACTCCAGCCAGGGTGACAGAATGAGACTACAACTCAGAATAAATAAATGATCAGGAAACAAATTTGCTGCCAGGTCTGTAGACTGTTAGCGCTGAGAGGGATGTTACTGTTTGAAGTCCTATCCTTCTATCCGGCACCCATGTGGCATTTTTCCAGAAGGGCAAACAGAAGCCCAGATAGATGAAATGATTGAAAGGGAAGGAGTTCCTTCCAAACAGCCTCTAGGTTTTGGGCCTTTCCTGCTGCCAGTGAGGAATTCCTTGCTTCCTTTAGTATGCTTTGGATATGTTTTTCTCAGCACTCACTGTCGTTCGATTTTCTCCATGCTTTGGTCTGAATCTCCGTGTCTCTCCAAAATCCGTATATCAAAATCCTAACCCTCAGCCAGGCACGGTGGCTCAGTCTGTCATCCCAGCACTTTCAGAGGCCGAGGCAAGAGGATTGCCTGAGCCTGGGGGTTCAAGACCAGCCTGGGCAACTTGATGAAACCTCGTCTCTGCAATAAATCACAAAAACTAGCCGGAAGTGGTGGTGTGCGTTTGTAGTTCCAACTACTTGGAAGGCTGAGGCGGAAGGATTGCCGGAGCCCAGCAAGTTGAGGCTGCGGTGGCCATGAGCAGAGTACCACTGCACTCCAGCCTGGGCAATGGAGTGAGACTCCAACTCAAAAAAAAAAAAAAAAAAGGTCGGGCTCGGTAGTTCACTCCTATAATCCCAGCACTTTGAAAGGCTGAGATGAGAGGATTGCCTGAGCTCACAGGTTCGAGACCAACCTGGGCAACTTGGCGAGCCCTCATCTCTACCACAAATCAAAAATTAGCTGGGCATGGTAGCTCACACCTGTGGTTCCAGCTACTTGGAAGACTGAGGTGGAAGGATCACCAGCACCCAACAGGTCGAGACTGCGGTGGCCGTGAGCAGCTTGCCACTGCATTCCAGCCTGGGCAACAGAGTGAGACTCTGACTCACAAAAAATAAAATAAAATCCCAACTCCCAAAGCGATGCTATTGGGAGATGGGACCTTTGGGAGGATGGAGACCTCAGAATGGAGCCATCGTCCTTGTAAAAGACACCCTCGAGAGCTCATTTGCGCCCTCTGCCATGTGAGTTCACAGCAAAAAGGCATTATCTATGAGCCAGAAAGTGGGACCTCACCACACGCCAAATCTGTCTTGACCTTGGACTTTCCAGCCTTCGGAACGGTGGGAAACAAATTTCTGTTGTTTATAAGCTACCCAGGTTCTGGTGTTTTGTTACCACAGCCTGTATGGACTAAGTACTCTATGGCTCTGCTCGCTCTTAGTGCACTGATCTAGTGGAAAGAAAATGCCTTTTGGAATCAGGTAGATTTGAGTTTGAAGCCCAGCTCTTCTTGCATTGAATGGCTTTGTGATTTTAGCAAGTCATTTAATATTCTCTCAAACTAAGGGCTAAGAACAGTTGGAGAGACCCAGTCCAAGTTCAACACTCTTAGATGTTCTGCCCCAGTTTACTTAAAATAAGGTACCGGATGACTCCCACTCCTTGCTTTATGCATAGATAGTCTCGTGTTTGTGTTTCAAATGTGTTTTTTTTTTTTATTTTAGAGATGTGGGGTACAATTCAGGGTTAGGTATAAAAATGTTCACTGTGCACGCACCCTTGCCGACGAGGTGTGCCCCTCCTCCCCTGGCAGATTCCCACTACTGCCAATCCTTTTCTTATAGTATTATGGTAATTGTTCAAGGTTCACTTATAAGTGAGAACATGCGATACTCAGTTTTTTATTTCTGTGATAGGTCGCTCAGTATTATAGACTGTAAGTCCATCCAGGTTGCTGTGTTGTTCACAATGTCTATTACCACATATATAAAGTTCATTGTGTATATGTACCACATTTTTTTTATCCAGTCCTTTTTCAATGGGCAGCATGGTTGGTTCCATATATTTGCTATTGTGAGTGTGTTTCAAATGTTTTTAACATTCAGCTTTGAATTCCTTATCTCAAATTCACCAAGTTGTTATACTCAGGGCCTATGGTTTACATCTTGTTGACTGGTTCTCAATACAGAGGGATCTGTAGGGAGTTCTGGAACAGAAATGTACCAGTTTCCAGTCTGGCCAAACCACTCAGTGATGGAAGGAGAGAAGACAGAGCTCTTGCCTTCATAGCATGCTATTGAGTAACCAGGTCCCCAGTGTGGAGGTGAGGCCAAGGATGGTAAATGTTTGTTTAGTCATCTGAGAATCAGCACTCCCTGCCTTCAGTCCAAACTGTGGAAGAAATTTTGTTGGAAATTTCCAACAGTCCCACCCTTGGGCAGCGTGTAGCATAAAAGAAAGGGATGGCCTGGGAGTACAATTCTAAAGTTTTCTAGCCAGCATACTCAAAATTGAAATCCACATAGTTAAACTATCTACTTACCTGTCTTGTCAGAATCAGTCTCAAAGTCATAGGACTTGGAGAGCCAGGCAGCATTCTAGTAATATTGGAGATGCAAGTGTTTACACTTAAAGATCTCAGTGTCCACCAGGCCCAAGTTAAAATCCCCTAAGCAAAGGTCTTGAGAATCTGGGGAGAAGTGGAACTAGTGGATTTGGGATCTGTGGGAGAGTGGTGATGAAAATGTGCTAAAATGGATTGTGGTGATGGTTGTACAACATGTTGAACATACTCAAAGCCATTGAGTTGTATGCTTTAAATGGACAAGTTGTGTGACATGTGAATGATATCTCAATAAGGCTATTGTAAAAGTTCCTAGGCAGTGTCATCCTCAGTTTCATTATTATAAAATGGGGCAACACCTTACAAGGCTGTCATGAAGAGGGAGCAACTGTAGTTAAGTACCTGACACTGACTTACAGAAGATGCTTAATTAATAGAATCTGTTACCGTCAGAGTAAGAGTAGTGATGACAATTATGATCATGATGGTAGTAAAATTATTCCCATATCCGCCACAAAGTTTTCGAATCCATTGTGCCCTCTAATCTCCATCCTTCTCTAGGTTATTACCTAGACAGTTAATGGAAAATTTAAAAACTGAATGACCTCTCTTTTTGTGATCCCTTTTCTATGGTTATCCAGAACAATAATCACATCTTTTATTCAACTCGTTTTATAGTTAGAAACAACTTTTTTCTTGCTTATATCATCTTTTGGCTAGACTATGAACACTATGAACTTCTTCCATCCTCAAGAATGGGGAAGTATCTCTGTGCCCCTCCCGCAAAAACTTGCATTTGGGAAGAGTCCAACATGGTTTTTTGCCTATGTTTTATTACTGGATCTGTTGGAAGTATGAAATTAATCTCCTTACAGCTTCTTTTGTCCCTCCGTTCCCCCTTCTGTTCTTTCTTTTCTAATTTCTATCTAGTAGCTTATCAATCATCTATCTATGGGTGTGAAGAATCAAGCAGTCTCTAAACATAGCTTCTTCACTTTCTGTCGCCTCTGTGAGGCAGACAATACCTTACAGCCAAGAGGAGGAAATTATGGTTCAGGCTGACAGACTATCAGTTAGAGAGCCTTGTGTAGAAGGGTGGGCATGATATCCTCTTAATATACCCTTTAGAAGATTAATAAATATGACCCCAAGCTGCCGTTTATACACAGAATCTTGGACTCCAAAACTGGCTTCCAAGGAGCAAAAGAATCTTCCTACCTGACAAAGATCCCCTTCCCTGGTAGGATCTTTGTTCTCTGTAACTACAGGACATCCTTCCTACCAAAACAAAGAAAACAGCACAAATCAAGCAATTAAGTTAACAAATGAGGCTTGGCACCTAGAGGAAATAGAACAAGCTAGATTAAGAATGAATCTGAACACCTCACAAAATAGAATTCACAAACTGGCAGACTATGTCTTCAAACTACTGCCACCTAATGTCATCTGACACACGTGGCTAAGAATGGCAGGAGTGAGTGAAAATGTGGTTGGCTGAAGAAGCTCCGTGAATTATTTTGGGGTACGACTCAAGGGGTTCAATAGCGGGTCAAGTTTGCATTGTATCTTTGACAAGTGACCTTGACCCATCCCCTGATCAGCAACTGAGTAGATTAGTATGCTTTTAGCTGCAAGTAACAGAAACCCCTCCTTGTTCAATCAATAAAGAACTTTATTTTCTCACATAACAGGAAGGCCAGAAGAAATGCAGTTTTCAGAATTGATTGATCTAACTGCTTGGCAGTGTCACTAAGGACTCAGGTAATTTTCATCTCTCTGCCCTGTCATCAGCTGGTCTTAATATTAGGCTGGCAGGAACAATTCTCAGCATCTCATCCAGCCCCTTCACCATCACTTAGGTGCAAGGAAGTCTTTCCCAGAGACCTTGTGGCACTTACCACCAGCCAGGGGGAAAGGATAGACTTTCTCCCATCAGAACCACTCTGGATCTGGGGTTGAGGACAGCTCTCCATGGGCACACAGTCAGTGGGGAATGGCGGACACACGAACAAAGCTGGGGTTCGGCTAGAAAAGACGTGGTCGTTGGGCGAGGGGCTAAATGCCTGTATGAGCATATAGGCCAGAACTGCATTGTCCATAGGCTGATCGGTAACAAGACGTACCCCCCTTAGAGGCAATGCAAAGCAGTCTTTCTTAAGAACTCTAAAGAAAGGTCAAATCATCCAAAAGACATGGCAACCGTGAGTGGAAGTGACATGAAGCGAGCAGTGGAATGGGTGGGAACACGTGACGATCACTCATATAAACCCGCAGGTTTCTGCAAGGTTCTGAGATGTCCAGCTGTCAGTGGGGAACGGGGTGAGGAGGAGGGTAATGTGTCACTAGCTGTTTTCAGCTGTACTATGACTGCCTGATAAACCATGGATGTCAGTGTGAGTATTCCTGGATTATTAAGTTAATGGAAGAAAAAAATTTTTTAAAGATGCAGAAGGGACCAAAGCCAAGTTCACAGGCAATGGCCAGCTCCAAGCAGAATGATACATTTCCCTTTGGATTGGCCTGGCATCATTCTTTGCATCTTCCATGATAGGTGTGACTTATACTTTTTTTTTTAGAAAGCAAGATTTATTGAGAGGACAGAAAAGTTCCCACAGTAGGAGGGGACCTCAGGGGGTTGCCTGACTTGACATTTTTATAGTCTGCAGCGATTAGAAAACCAGAATTATTCATTCCTTACCAGGCAATAGTAAGAGCTATTATTGTTAATTACTGTGTCTTACTTTACAGTTAAAAAACAATTTCCTGCCAGGCTCCGGTAGCTCAGCCTGTAATCCGGCGCTTTGGGAGGCTGAGGTGAGTGGATTGCCTGAGCCCGCGGGTTCAAGACCTGCCTGGGCAACTTGGTGAGACCTCATCTCTACAATAAATCAAAAATCAGCCGAGCATGGTAAGGCGTCTGTAGTTCTAGCTACTTGGAAGGTTGAGGCGGAAGGATCGCTGGAGCCCAGCAGGTTGAGGCTGTGGTGGCCAGGAGCGGCCACTGCACTCCAGTCTGGGCAACAGAGTGAGACTTCAACTCAAAAAAAAAACAAAAACAATTTCCTATAAGTGATCCCATTCGTGTTTATGCAGCATAGGTATCTGTTGCTATCTCCTCTTACAATTGAAGAAACTGAGACTCAAGAAAGTTAAATGACCTGCACAAGATGACATAGTTGGTGAAGAATTAGAACCATACTCAGGATGGCCTCTCATAGAGATAGAATATCTATTTGTCTTTATTGCATAAGCTGTGGCTTCCATGGGCCCTGGAGATTCATGGAGGCTATCTTCCACCTTGACCTGAAATTGAACTTGAAATTTCTACTAGTGGCAACACGCCATTGAGCTAAGGCACCATGTCTCCAAAAGTTTCAAAAACGTCCACGTAGTACCTGGAAAATGGAAAAGAAATTGGAATCCAGTTCTCTGCCGATTACTTTTCAGTGCCCATCCATGTTTTCCCTGAGATCTGGGGTTATTTAGCCAGCTCTCAGATGGAGATCAGAGAACCTGGAGTCCACAGAAAGAGGAAGCATACTTAGACCTAAAGGAATGAGATTTGTTGTAGGGGCAGGGAAGATTTCACTTTCTTCCTGATAGAATGGGGCGGGAAGGGCTAGACAAATAAATGCCTCTGGCAGCAGGAAAAGGAAGAGGGAGCCTTAAAACCCAAAGGATAAGACTTAAAAGGGAAATGATTCCGAGCCTGAAGGAAAACCCAAAGGAATCTGCACTAGACCCCTGGGTGCGGAGCCTTCCTTAAGACCCCAGGTTCCAATCCTCAGCACAGCTTGCCAAGGACACGGAATCAAACATTCAGAACTCCCCTGTGTAAACAGCGGCAGGCACAAGTCCCAGCTCCATCTCCAAGGGGCCCTCCAGGCGCTGTCTTCGGTGCTGAAGCGGCACAGCCTGGTGCCTGGAACGCGGAAAGACGGTGAGGACGTTTCCGGGCTGCCCCAAGCTCCACTTCTGATTTAGCTTCAAAGTCATGGCAACCCCCCGCCCTGGAATGCAGCTGCTGAAGTGACAGAACCACCAGGACCACTGTGCCTCAAATCCCTACCCCCAGCTTGACTCCCTCTGCTCACACCAGCGTCATGAAGGCACAGAAAAGGGATTTTTGAAGCTCAAGAACTGTACCAGCCAATCTGTGAGAACGGATTGTCTGCCAATTGTAACCCCGGAATCCACTATTTTTTTTTAAAGACAGGTTTCACTCTGTGGTCCAAGCTGGAGAGCAGTGGCATGATCATAGCTCACTGGAGCCTTGAACTCCTGGCCTCAAGTGTTCCCCCGACCTCAGCCTCGCCAATAGCTGGGACTACAGGTGCACACCACTACGTCTGACTTTTTTTTGGTAGAGATGGGGGTCTCACTATGTCGCCTAGACTGGTCTTGAACTCCTAGTCTCAAGTGATCCTCCCATCTCGACCTCCCAAAGGGCTGGGATTTACAGGCATGAACCACTGCATCCAGCCAGCAGAGATCTGCTTTTTATGTCTCACTTCTTTCTTGGTCAATCTTCTTTCCCCTCTCTCAAGTGCAGCTCTCCATACTGGTTCTCGTCCATAACCAACTTCCCAAGGTCACTCTTGGGTAGCGTCTGGGAGACATCTTTTATACACCAGAGTGAATTTAAGTCAGTGTGGGCCTCCTTTTAAAGCCCTAGATGCCATGGAATGAAAGGTTATACTGCCATTTAAGGAAGGCATTTTGAAGGCAATAAAGAGGGACATTTCTTGAGGCATATAGCATCACACCCATAGGCAGCTTCCTGCTATTTTTACAGATGACCAGTGCTTTTGTTACTATCATCATTACACAATGCAGAAGATTTTGGCATGATAGGGAGAAAAAATATTTAACTTACTACTGACCAAGAATATTTAGTTATTCAAGTGAAATACAAGAATGACCGAGGCACAGGCTTTCTTCTCAAGACTATCCCAACCAAGCTGGGGGAGTGAGTGGTGTTTGCAAACTAACAACTTACATATCAAGACATAAACCAAGTTTCATGGGAGCCCAGTGACCTGCCTGGATGATGGAGACACAGACCTTGAGAAGGAATTTAATAGGTTAAAAAGGGCCGGGCGGGGGGGTGCAGGTTTTGAGGTTAGAAGGCCCGAGTGTCAATCCTAACACTACCAATTAAGGGGTGATCTTAGGACAGTCATTTTCGCTTCCCTTTCTTCATCTGTAAAATGAGAATGATAATGCCAGACTCTGTGAGCTATTTCAGAGATGAACTGAGATCACAGAAAAGCATACTCTACAAACTTCAAAGTACTACTAAATAAAAGGTCGACCCTTTTTGACCATTCCAGTGATAATGCCCACGCTTCTATGTAAGTGCAATGAAGGCAGGACCGGTTCCTTCTGGCTAGTGACAGCACGTGGCACAGCACTGTGTTCCCAGAGACAGGTACCGAGAGCATTTTGATGGCAAAAGAGCTCTGACTTAGGAAGGAAAAAGCACTGTGGTTGTCCTCAGTGGCCAATTCTGCCCAAGCCACCCCGGGGTGTGGGGCTGAGCGGTGCAATGGAAAAAAGACAGCTTTCACAGGAGGAGTTGGCCTACAGCATTGGCTCCAGATGGAATTTCAGCTGGAAGCATATAGCAGCAGCTGAGCTCAAAGAAATGACTGAGGTTTTCTGGACCTCCTCTCTGGCTGGTGGATGAGACGTATCAGAGAGAAACAGAGGACAGGTGGTGCAGGCAGAAGGTAAGGAGATGGGATGAGCAGAAGCAAAAGCGAGGTCATGATGGAGGGTCACATTCCAAATCTTTTGCTTGGGTGGAAATTTTCAACTCATATGACTGCCACTGGCTAGCTTCACGGAAAGATACTTTTTAGAAAGAAGATAACCTCGGATTATTAAAGTTGGAAGAGACCTTTCAAATGATCTAATCGAACAGCTTCACTTTACAGATAAGATTGGGGCAAGAGAGGTGAAGTTCAAAGTCAAAAAAAATGAGTTATGAAGAAACAGAACTAGGACTCGTGTCTCCTGATTATCAAGTCAGTTTGTTTCTCGGTATTCAATAATTGAATGAAGGTAAACTTTGAGGTGCTGTGACAAAGAAGCACAACACTGCAGATATTTAAGAAATAGCTAAGAGGGATTTTTCCCCACATTCTTGTAATGGCCACAATATGAGTGGCATATGGGTTTGGATTCTCTGGGAAACAGACTGATGAGGAGACTTGCATGCCAGAGTTTTACTGGGAGTGCTTTCTGGAGAAACATTTAGACAGAGGTAGTTTTGCAGCTGCAACAGAAGCTTCAGTCATTACCACTAGGGGCTCTGATGCCCCTTTGGAATTGTCCAGAAATTGAAGCATGAGAGCCAAGCCTTTTTATCCTAGCACTGCCCAGTTAGAGGATGTGGGCTGCCCCTGGGGACAAGGGGTGGAATTTCAGGCAAGGCAGTTCTCTTTGGCCAAGGGCAATTCCTAAAGAAGAATTCAAATGCAAACTGTCAGCAGTCAGTCCTCCCAGAATCTGGCAAAATGAGTACTTCCGGATTAAAGAGGAAGACCTGGGCAGCACACCAGAGCACCCACTTCAGTAAACCGGGTTTGAACTGGGACATGGAGCAGCAGCCTTGCTCCACGTGGCCATTCAGGGAACCAATCACTGTTCAACCATCCCTTAGAGCAGTGGTCCCCAACCTTTTTGGCATTGGGGACCAGTTTCATGGAAGACAACTCTTCCACGGACCAGGGTTAGAGGGATGGTTTGGGGATGATTTAAGCACACAACATTTACTGTGTATGTTATTTCTATTATTATTGCATTCAATATATAATGAAATAAGTATACAACTCACCAGAGGGGGAAAAAAAAGAGGCACAGACGGAAGTGGTAAATAAAAGAATGAGCAGGCCACCTGTGGACTAAAATAAGAGTTGGATTCTGACTTAAAGCTGCCACCAGAGGCAGCTGTACAATCGAAGCACATCAACTCATTTTGCGACTCACAGATAGGGTTTTGATATGAGTCTGCACCAGGCAATTTATTTTGGTCTCTGTGCAGTCAAACCTCACTGCTAACGTTCATCTGTATTTGCAGCCGATCCCCAGTGTTAGCATCATCGCCTTAGCTCCACCTTGGATCATCAGGCATTAGATTCTCATGAGGAGTGTGAATCCTAGATCCCTCACATGTGCAGTTCACAATAGGATTTGCACTCCTATGAGAATTTAATGCTGCTGATCTGACAGGAGGCAGAGAGAGCCCAGGCGGTATTGCGAGCAAAGGGGAGTGGCTGTAAATACGGATGAAGTTTCCCTCACTCACCTGCTGTTCCTTTTTTTTTTTTTAGTTGATGCTTCACTCTGTCACCCAGGCTGGAGTGCAGTGGCATGCTCCCAGCCACCACAGCCTCATTCTGCTGGGCTCAGGTGATCCTTCTGCCTCAGCCTTCCAAGTATCCGGAACTACAGGCATATGCTACTATGTCCAGCTAATTTTTTGATTTATTGTAGAGACAAGGTGGTTGCCCAGGCTGGTCTTGAAACTGTGGGCTCAGGCAATCCTCTCGCTTTGGCCTCCCAAAGTGCTGGGATCATAGGCTTGAGCCACTGCGCCCAGCCAACCCTGTTCCTATCAGGCCAATGACCACTACCAGCCTGTGACCTGGGGGTTGGGGATCCCTGCCTTAGAGAATCATCATCATCCCCATGTCCAGAGCTGGATCATCATTATGTCATGGGAAGGAGAAAGACAACATGGTAGAAACACACCCATATCTTGAAAAGCTGAACTGGAAATGGTTCAGATTTTATTGACAAGAACTCAGTTACATGACCACACTTAATGGCAAGGTAAGCTGGGAACAGTCGTCTTGCTGGGCAGTATGGACCCAACAACAATTCTATCTCATCTCATCTACTATGAGATAATATATTAAGGAAAAAAAACCCCAAACTGTCATTTACTTTTTACTGGATATCTGTCTTAAATAATGTCTTATTGTTTTATCCACCTCTTTGTAGCTGGAGAACATGAGCTCCCTGAGAATCTTCTACCCTTTTATTCTTCCTGAAACCAGAGTTACTCCAGGGAGAATCACTTCTTCCAAGATGGTGGTCAAGTCAGACTGTTCAGGCAGGGGTCTTTCTCACTTGCACTTGGAGTGGCCCAGAAGACTACCCAAAAGACTTTCAGGGACTATCACTCTGTTGTAGAGGCCTGGATTCTAGAGTTTCTTCACACCCAGGAAAATGTGCAGAGCGTGATAACTTAGAGTCTTTACCCCTCCTTATATTTGTCATCCCAGGGTGAGCTACAGAGACTTGCCTTATGAATTTTGACCTAAGTCATAATTATGAACATTCCATCTCTCTCTCCCAAAGTCTGCCGAACACAAGCAGCATCTTTTTTGGATCAACACCCAGTATTACCTGATTCCTCTCATTTCATATCAGAACCCTCTAACCTAACTGCTGTTGAAGAAAGAATTGGCATGTTCAGGATCCAGGGAAGGACTCTCCAAAATCCTACAACTGTATTGATATTTCTGGTTCTCTGCAACTCAGCAAACCCTTCTGAGGTTGCAATGCAGAAGCATTTTTTTTGCTCTTCCTATTTATAATCCTATAGCCACACTAATCCCACAGAAGGCTTCCTTCTCTTGGGCCTTCAATCTGGAGAATCAGACAGTCATGCAGAGGGCATTGCTTTAATCAGAAAAGTCTGTTTGACCACATGACCAACCTACCATACCCAGGACTTCAATCACAAACTAAGAATGATCAGGCCCATTCTTATGGAGACCACCAGTGAGATCAATCCCTCTCGAAAAAGTATACAGCGCTCCTTAGAGCTCTAGGTGAGTATAGTTCTACACATGAAGAAATTCTTCTCTGAATCAGCATTCTCACTTTCATTTAGTCTGACTTTTGTCACTTGCAAAGGATGTTTACATCCATTAGCTCGGTGGTCTCCCAAAAAGGGTGCAGGCAGCCACCCCAGGGGAATAAGCAGAACCATCCATTGAAGTGCACAAAAGAAAATATCAGAACCTATATAATCTTAAATATCAGAAAGAAAATAAGCTTTATCACTCTGTCGCCCAGACTGGAGTGCAGTGGCCGCTCCTGGCCACCACAGCCTCAACCTGCTGGACTCCGGCGATCCTTCCACCTCAGCCTTCCACGTAGCTGGAACTACAGGCGCGTGCTACCACACCTGGCTAATTTTTTACTTATTGTAGAGACGAGGTCTCACCAAGTTGCCCGGGCTGGTCTTGAACCCGCGGGCTCAGACAATCCACTCGCCTCGGCCTCCCAAAGCGCTGGGATTACAGGCTGAGCCACCAAGCCAGGCCTCAAGCTGGTTTTAATTAAACTAACCCTACCACCCAATGGATACTTGGCTTAGAAAGATTCCTTCAAATAAATCCCTAATAAAAGTAAATACTAATAACACAAGCGGCAAGAGAAGGTAGAGGTGACACATCTACTCCTGGTAAGAGCTCTTCACAACCACATTACAAAATCAAAACAATGATTTACTGAGATCAAATATGAAGTTGACCAAAAGTTATTGAAATCATCACCATTTGAAATATGATTTAACATCCACTATCATTAATAATGAACCTTACCTTACGTGTATATTAAGACTTGAAATATAGGCTAACAATATAATTGCATTATATAATTTACAAATGCATAAATATATATATCTATATACACCGGGAGTGCACATTCAAATTTTTACCCATGGGGAACACACTCAAAAAGGTTTAGAAGGCTGGGCGTGGTGGCTTACGCCGGTTATCCCAGCACTTTGAGAGGCGGAGGCAAGAGGATTGCCTGAGCCCAGGGGCTCAAGACCAGCCTGGGTAACTGGGCAAGCCCGCATCTCTACAATAAATTTAAAAATTCCTCGGGCATGGTGGTGCACGCCTATGGTTCCAGCTGCTTGGAAGACTGAGGCAGAAGGATCACCTGAGCCCAGCAGGTCAAGGCTGCCATGGCCGTGAGTGTGCTACTGCACTCCAGCCTGGGCGACAGTGAAACTCCGACTCAAAAGAAAGATTTAGAGACCATTGTGATAAGTCATCTAAATGATTCTTTTAGGATCATACTGTGGGTTGTATTATTTTGCAGATGAGAAAACTAAAACTTAAGGAGGCAAAAGTGCTCAGAGACCATCACCTATAGGGTTTATGTGGAATCAAAGTCTAGTCACCAGTGAAACTGGTACCCCAAAAGCTGAGAGCAATTCAGAGAGACATCTGTGGAAATTAAAATGCAAACTCCACCCCCATAGCCAGTGAGTCCAAGGCTGTGTCCTGCTCTATTCCCAAGAGATGATGCCAGGAAAGCCAGCACCACAAAGAACAGCTCATCCCACCAGCCTGAATAATGTTGTCTCGAACCCAGGAAGCCCACGAGCACGTCACCCTTTAAAGAAAAAAACAGGCACCTGCCCTAGGATGCTTTAAAGACGCTATCACCATTACCACCAACAAACACGAATGTCATCTTAGGGTCTAGGTCCAGGGCAGGAAACAAGATCAGCGTCCCAGATGATCACATCTAACTGCACAAAGGGGTCTGATCTCGGCAGAAGCCAAGGTTTCTCAAACTCATCCCTTTGGGGACTGCGATGTTTTAAAAGTCAATTTCCCCACAGCGCCAGTACTCACTGGGTGGAACTAGCCGTTAGAAGAATGGAAACCCGTTTCCCTCTGCCGCAATCCGGTCTGCTTCCCAAAGCTCAGAAATGTGCTGTGCTCAGCATTTCTGTGCTGATGCAGCATCCATGGTAGAAAAAGGCAGGGGCGGCCGCAGCAGCCACGGCACAGCAGCAGTTGCTCTAGGGGGTGGAAATCAGATTGCACCATTTCTACCTCATTTGGCAGCAGGAGCACCGAGTTACAAGGAGGACGAGGTTCTGGCCCAGAAGCAGCTGGGCTGTGTCACTCTAAAGGTGGTGAGTAAAATGGCTATTCACTGGGGCATCCGGGTTCCGTGCGATTTCACTGAGTGAAGAATCTGAATCTAGAAGGGTGTTGTGTGTGTGTGTGTGTGTGTGTGTGTGTGTGTGTGTGTGTGTGTGTTGGAACACATGTATGGCACTTATATTTTCACTGAGCGGCAATACTTACAAAGCTTTGAGTGCAGTATATAAATAGAGCACTGTGTTTTCGAGCTGGAAGGGGGTCAGAAATCATGTATTCCAAGCCCTGTGTTTCACAGAAGAGGATGCCGAGGTTCCGAGAAGTAGAAAGCCCTGACAGTACAAAGCTAGGAAGTGGCCGCCGGGTCTAGAACCCGCTGCCCTGATTCCTAGTGCAGGACTCTTCCCATTTCTCCCAGGGATATACGGCCACTGCCCTGATGCCAAGTGACCTGTATCCCTGGGCATGAGACTGAAACCTGCAGCCGCAGCATTAGTGTCGCTGAGACACATCTCGACGTTTCCAGGACACATAGGAAGCCGTTTCTGACCAACTGCATCGTGGGACACAGCGGCAAAACAACAGCACGTGTTTGCTGTAAATTGCTGCTGTCCTAATGGCTACCTCCTCCCCTGAGGTTATTCTCCGGGTAGCGTTGCAAACAAAGTGTATACAGCACCAGCAAATCTTCCCAGCCAGAGTCAAGTGGGCTGTTGATAAGGCTGGAGGGTGTGCTTCATCAATAATATCCTCCTTTTCTTGCCACAAATATTTGCTGAACGCCATCCATATGCCAGCTCTGTGCAAGCCACCGTCACATTCTTTATCTCACATCCTGCTCACCCCTGCTTCGTGAAGTATTTCTGTCACACCTAACAAGCAAGCAGACTAAGGTCTAAGGCAAGGTTAGACAGTGAGAGTTATTCTGGGTCTCTTAAAAATTCCCAGTTTCCCCCAGAATTAGGGTTTTTCAAAAGAGTTATTTTCTATGATTCTCCTTATGAGAATGACCATTGCCCCTAAAATGGAAGGGAATGTTAACACAGAGCAATTATCTGCAACATTCTGGATCAAATGTGTAGCCATAGAAGAGAAAATGACATTGAATATTCGCAGACCTTGACTCTCGATTAGCATTGAATGGGCCTTCGAGGTTTGCTCAGGCTTTTATCTTTCTGGGTTCTGTTTCAAGTTAAGATGGCAAAATCTGCTTCGGCTTTTTAAACCAGCTCTACCCCTAATTGTGTGATCTTGAATAAGTCACTCTACTTCTTTAGCTCTCATTGATAAACTGACAGCTAAGACTAAATGATCTCTATCTTCCCTCTAAGCACTGAAATGTTTATGTATAGATTCATTCATTCACTGGCTCAAGAGTTTCTTGAGTTCCCATGACATGCTAGATGTAGTGCTGGCGGAAAGAATTTTAGAAATAATCTTCTCCAGCCCCACATCTTTCAGCTCTGGAGAGGTTATTTGCCAACAGTTATAGTTCCAGTTAAGCCCCATCAAAACTACCCAGCCTGGCTGGGCACATTGGCTCATGCCCGTAATCCCAGAGCATTGGGAGGCCGAGGCGGAAGGAATACTTGAGCCCAGGAGTTCAAGACAAACCTAGGCAAAGTAGCAAGACCTTGTCTCTACAAGAAGTAAAAATAAAAAAATTAGCTGAGCATGGTGACACATGCCTGTAGTCCCAGCCGCTCAAGAGGCTGAGGTGGAAGGATCAGCTAAGTCCAGGAGGTGGAGGCTGCAGTGAGCCATAATCATGCCACTACACTCTAGCCTGAGTGACAGAGTGAGACTCCAACTCAAAAAAAAAAAAAAACTGTCCAGCATGTGCAGTGAACTAATCATTAGTTCAAATAACTTAGAACTGGGAGGAAACTTATTCTGTTTCCCTCTGCCAGCTCTAAATGATTTTAATTTTCTTTCCCCTTGTTCTTTCCTATGATAACATTTATTGAGTATGTACTCAATAAAACACAGCGCCAGGTACTATGGTAAGCAGTTTCATGCATTACAGCATTTAATCCTATTCGGTAAATCACACGGTTAGCCCTGATTTACAGACAAAAAAACTGGCAACTTGATCAAAGTTGCCCTGTTAAAAAGTAGTGGAGACAGAAGTCTGTTTGAGATGATGAAAATGTTCTGGAAATGGGTTGTGGTGGTGGTTGCACCACACTGTGAACATATTTAAGGCCTTTTCATTGAAAATTTAAAATGGTTAAAATTATAAAATGTGTGGTATGTGTATTTTCCCACAATTAAAGAAAAAACGGTGGGGAAATTAAACCTAGCTAGCACCCAACTCCAAAATCACCTACCCCAACCTAACCACTCCATCATCCATTGATTGCTTCCAGACGGGACTCAGAACTCACAAACAGAGTAGATGCCTTTATAGAACCAAGGGCTGAAGGAATGTGTTCCCTCTCCAAAGAAGGACTTAGGAAATCCTTCCTTCCTTTCTTCCTTCCTTCTCTCCTTTCTTCCCTCCCTCCCACCTCCTTCCCTCCTTCCCTGCTTTTCTCATTTGCTTCCTTTTCGTTTCTTAGCCACAAAATCATAGCTCACGCATTAGGGAAGCTCCCCTTTTTGTGTTGAAGGTCATCAGTAGCCTAACCTGAAAGAGTCCCAGGTTCTCAAGTCTGGAAGAGTCAGAAATCACTTCCACCTTCCTTCTCCCATTTCCTTCTCAACCTATAAACTAAAGCTCTGCCCCCAAACCCAATTCCGCTTCAAACACATTGAGATATCAGGTAGCTACTTTGTACAAGGTCCTGGCTTACATATTGCGGGAAAGCAGAGATAAGACAGATATAGTTTCTGCCTCAAAGACTTCACAAGTCAGCAAAAAAAAAAAAAAGACAAAATACACAAATAACTACGGAAGGAGAAAAGTCATTCAATCAAATGGCTGAGCACCTAGGCTAGTTGTGAAGGCTATAGAGAATGAAACATCGGTCAAGCCCACTGCAAAGATAACATAGACTCAGGGAGAAGGTCCTTCAGAGGAGAGACTCAGAGACAAAGAGCCTTGCAGTGGAAGGATGTTTCTCCTCATCAATAAAATAGCCATGAATCACCATTCCAGGTGGCTTTAGAATCTAGATCTCACCATTCTCTCCCGCTTTGTTTCCTTCTTATCTTTGTATTTTTCCTTCCTTTTTTTTTTAGGCTACTTTGTTCTTCTTTTCTTAACTTCTTTTGTTGAACATTTAATCTTTAACCTTTGGTCTTTCTGCTCTCCTAGTATAAGCATGTTAAGACTATAAATCCAAGCCAGGCTCGGTGGCTCAACCTGTAATCCCTCACTTTGGGAGGCTGAGGTGAGTGGATTGCCTGAGCCCGCAGGTTCGAGACCCGCGTGGGCAACCTGGCAAGACCTCATCTCTACAATAAATCAAAAAGTAGCCGGGCGTGGTAGCGCGCGCCTGTAGTTCCAGCTCCTGGAAGGCTGAGGTGGAAGGATCGCCGGAGCCCAGCAGGTCGAGGCTGCGGTGGCCGGGAGCGGCCACTGCACTCCAGCCTGGGTGACAGAGTGAGACTCCAACTCAAAACAAACAAACAAAAAAAGACTATAAGTCCTCCTGTATTACTATAGCTCTGTGACACATAAAGTTTTGCTATGTAGTAATTAGATTAATTAATCAATAATTTACAATATGATTTCTTTTGGGACTGATGAGTTATTTGGAAATACCTTCCCATCTGCCCCAGATTATGTAAAGAAGCATGTGATGTTGTTGTTGTTGATTTCTAGCTAAATTATATTGTAGTCTAATAACACAGTCTGTATGGCATTATATCACAGTTTTTGTTGTGACTTCTTTTGTGGGCTAGAGCATGATCAAGTTTTACAAATTTCCCGTGTAAACTTTCAAAAAGTATGATTTTTCTGATAATTATAAGAAGTTATCCAAACTTGTCTATAAAAGCAAGCTTGATAGTCATGTTATCCCAGTTTCCTACATCCTTTTCTAATTTTCTTTTGTCAGTCACCAAGAGAGGTACATTAAAAGTTCTTACCACATTTCCAATTTGTCATTTTCTCCCTAAAATTGCTTCATTTTTGGCTTTTATGTTTTGAAGCTATGTTTCTAGGGGCTTACAAGTTTAGAACTGCTCTTTGACTTAGTTCTCTTTTTCTTTTGTTCATTATGTGAACAATCCATCTTTATCATTAATAATGTTTGTTGTCATCCAGTCTACTTTATCTGACATTAGTAAACTACACCAGTTTTCTTTTGGTTAGTATTTACCTGTCACTACTTTCCCCATCATTTGCGTTTCTTTTTTTTTTTTTTTTTGAGTTGGAGTCTCACTCTGTCACCCAGACTGGAGCGCAGTGGCCGCTCCCGGCCACCGCAGCCTTGACCTGCTGGGCTCCGGCAATCCTTCCGCCTCAGCCTTCCAAGTAGCTGGAGCTACAGGCACGCACTACTACGTCTGGCTCATTTTGATTTATTATAGAGATGAGGTCTCGCCAAGTTGCCCAGGCGGGTCTCGAACCCGCGGATTCAGGCAATCCACTCACCTCAGTCTCCCAAAGCGCGAGATTACAGGCTGAGCCACTGAGCCCGGCTGTTTCATGTTTTGATACATCTCTTTTAAACAGCATGTAATTAGATTTTATTTCTGGTCCAGCTATATTTATTTCCCTCAAATTCTACTATGCAATTAAGAGAACATTCTTATATCTTATCTATAATTTTTATCTATAAATTTCCAGGAAGGTTTAGGTCTCTGATTGCCAGAAATTGTCTCAGACCTTGTTATTTAAGATTTATAAGAATGTTTTTTACATTCTCTCCCTTAGAATGCTAAAAATTGGACCCTCTCCTAGGCATCCTCAAAGAACTTCACAGTCATACCTAAATTCTTCTGTTTCTCTTGTAATGGTCCATGCTGATATATTGCACCGGCAGTGAAATTAGGACAAAGTAGATACGATAGGGTGTGCTTCCTTGGCAAAGAAACTTAACTTTAAGGCTCAGGTCCCCAAAAGAAAGAGAGTTCCTTAGACCCTTGGAAAATGTGTTTACAATTGGCCTTCTCTGCTAAACCATCACCCACGAAACATTGAGGAACTTCTCTGGCTTTTATCCAGAACAAAGCCAACGTACTAACAGCCTTTCTTTGCCAGTAGCTGCCCTTTGTGTCATTTGATCTTGATACCAACTCTATAAGTAGGTATAACTACTATCCCTCTACAAAGGAGCCTGCAAAAGTTTGGGGTTCTGGCAGACCTGGGCTGAAGCTCAGTGAGAAAGCAAGTCAACAGACTGCACAAGCTCCCCCAACATAAAACTCTACCTCTTTTCACCTGGCCCCTCCTTTGATTTCTTACCTGATTGTTCAGCCCTCTTGTCTTTGATTTCTAGTCACCTAATCAATAATTCTGCAGCCTTGGACTTGGAAGCGTCTCACATCTCTGGATTTCAATTCCTTCATCTTTCAGTTCTAGGGTTTTCTCTGCTCTTTGACCACCCCCCCACACACACACACAATAGGACCAAGACTGCTGGTCAGCTGGGGGAGGCAATGTCCCCCACACCTGCTTAAGTTCTATTTTGTGGGCATTTCTGAAACTCTCAGGATTAAAAGACTGTCCCCCAGAATTCAGGAAGAGTTGTTGGCTATATGTGTTCCTATTTCCTTAAGTGCTGTTTTTATAATGCTTGTTCAGTCACTTGTAGGTCAACTATGGGATACAGCATGAAATAATCCTTCCACAAGCTTCCCGTTTGCTCAGACAGGGACCAACCATGGATCACCTAGGTGCATGCTGGGAAACAACACAGGGCACTGCAGTTCACTGCCAGCTTCCCCATCTCCCTATTTTTCTGGAGCAAGAGAAGGGAATGTCAGGAGCTGCGGTCCTCAGGGTTCAACTTGGCCCATCTTTTGCAGAGAAGGCAGAAAGGTGGAAAGGCACAAAACTGGCATTCACTGGGTGTTCCCTCAGCAAACAATAGTTCTACGGTGTTGGTACTGTCACCATCCCCATAGTGCGTGTGGACAATCCACCCAAAGTCAATGGTAGGTAGGTGCTAGAGCTGGGGCATGGACTCGTATCTGTCTTGGCTCTGAGGCCAATGCTTGTTCTCCTACAGGGTGCCCCCTCTATGGTGGAGGGGGAGAGGGAGCCCCACAAAACCAGGATCATTTCAGAAGCGCCCGGAAGGCATTCTCTGTCCCCTCAAACACCCATGGCTTACCCCTTTGGGGTTCCCAAAGTGTTGTTCATTGATGGTAAGGTCTTTTAAAAATTCCCTTCTGAGAATAAACATAGTGAGATGCCAGTTGCTGAGTTGAGATCTTGCCCTGCAAGCAGATTTGATGAGGAGTCAGGAGGGAGCCTCATGAAAAGGGAGCAGGGGACAGAACAAAGAGAAAGGCTGGGTAAGTGGATAGAACCCCTGCACCCTCCATCTAACCAGTGAGGGGAAAGGCGACTTGTCCCAGGTTACCATCTGTAGCAAACCTAGAACAAGCAGCCAGACCTCCCAGGCCAGTGGCCTCACAGCACACAGCATTTTGCCATCACACTGGGTCCTTTATTGGTCAGGAAACTCTCTTGATAATATGGTAGTTGCTGGAAAATGGCTAGTAAAGAATTCGTAATGAAACATCATCTTTTGCTGTCCTAAAGCAGCTTAATCATTTAAAAATATATATTAAACAGAGACACAAATTCCATAAAAATGAAATTCCCATCACTTTTTTGGGGGGGAAGCAGGATTTTTTAAGAGGACAGAAAAGCTCCCACAGTAGGAGGGAACCTGAGGGGTTTGCCCTCATGACTTTTAAAAAATTTTTCTTTCCACCTTTTCTATCCCTTGTTTTGTGTTGTTTAGTATCCGCTCAGGGTATCTGCCTATGCACCAAAAAACAGGGAACATCGCTTCTAAACAAGGGGTCTTGCCTTACCAACCCTGCTTTAGGGTAGACTGGAAGCAGAAAATCACCCAGAAGTGAAAGTATATTCACCTCAATTTCCAGCCTGCCACCCCAAGAATTTCTTCCAGCACTCATTCCCCAAATGGGCTGCTAAGTCCTCTATTTCCCAACCCCCTCCACCACCCCACCCCAGGTGGCAAAACGCTGTGACTGTTAAAATGCTGTTTAAATGCAGAATGTTATTATCACTATATATCATTCCGATCGGCTTTCTAGGTCGTACCGAGGATGTCAGAATGATGCAAGCCAACATTTTTATTATTTAGGATATAGTATACTAAGTTTATGTTGATTACTCTGAGTATCATCTTTGAAAGATAACTAGCATTAAAGTGTTGATAATGTTCCACTTTTGCAATCATATTTGCATAGTGCACAACAGAGTTTAGCAGAAAAAAATTATCTTAAGTGGTGTTTTTCATCTGCTCTGTCAGCCTCACCCTGCTCGTTTCAACTGAGTACATGAGGCAGGACAAACGCTGAGCATTTTTTAATACCAGTTTTATATTACATAATGTCATTCTTGCTCCTTCCTCCTGGGAAGCCTGCAGCACGGAGTTGTAATGAAAAAATCCGTTTTGGGGGGCCGGTCATACCCGATCCCAATGCCAACTTACGCACCTGAGAAAGACATTTAGCCGCTCAGCAAAGCACTCAACTCTGTGTAAAATGGGGCTAGCATGGTTGTGAGATTGTAGATAATATAAGAAAAATGTCTAACTGGCATGTGCCTGGCATGGAGTCGCCTTACAGTGGCCCCTTTGTTTCACGTACGGTGTTTCTAAATGCCGAGTTATCTCGTTTTGAAATTAAAGATTGAAAATAAGCCAACAGTCCTCACACTGTACTTCCAGTGACGATTCTTTGGCCTCCCAACAGAGTTATATATGCAGATAATCTGTTTGATGCTGCTGAACACAGAAGGGACACTGGTTTTATTTTATGAACAATAGTTAAATGTCTCCTGAGTGTTGGCCACTGGGAAATAAATATTCTAGATTTCATCTATTCATTCATTCATTACAAACAAGCTATCCTCCAAACGACCCCCTCATTCTTCCTTTTTCCCTTTTCTTTCTCTTTTTTTTTTTTTTGTTTTACAATTCCCCAGGCCTACTACAGTCTTTTTGTCCAATTGGATGCTATTTTTCATTTTCGTCTTGTCACCACCTAATGTCCAAATTTATTTAAATCATCCTCAGACACAATCCTGCAAGATATGAATCACATTTGAGGTGCTTTTTTTTTTTTCCTCCTGACTTGTCAGCTGTCTCACTTATGATTGACAAGATTTCCATTTCAGTCATTTCTACTAATTCTGCTTCAAATCTGTATATTTAATGAACACACCAATTGGCAGCTCATTATTAGTCAGGGCCATTTTGTCAAGTGTAATGCACTGATTTTATAATGTAGAGTACATGGTAGCTGCCTCTAAATGAAATTCAAAGAAAGCCTTGTCCGGTCTGCATTAAAACAATATCTGCCACACAAATACAAGCGTTATATCCTCTCCGCGGTCTCATCCTTTATGCATATGAACGCTGTTTCCATGCTCCCGTCAGACTCTTAAACACAAACAAGGCTTTTCTCTTTGTAAAGGTATGTTGAGTCGTAGATCTCTGCACAAAGAACAAAAAGAAAGATGGACAGTTTGCCTGCACCAAAAAAACAGCCCAAGTTCTCTAAGGCAAACACAATCTGACACATGCTAAAAATTGCCTGAAGCACTGGTGAGTTCTAGTTGTCCTCCCTGGGGCAGATAATTCATTAGGAAATAGCCTCATGCCCTATGTCGCAATTGAACAAAAATATTTACTTGTGGTAATATCAGATGATGAGGGTAACGGAGTTTCTGTCGGAGCAAAGTGGGGAGGGGAAACTCCCCCTCCCCCCCAATAGATGCCCATCTTAAGCATTGCAAATGAATCGTTAGCCTTCATCCTGCAATCTAGGTCAGGATGGGAGCTAAAGGGGAGGGCTTTTAAATCTCTGCAGGCTCAGGTTGAATCTGCTTATGTGAAGACACACGAAGCAGACAGTTATACTGGGCTGGGCGCTCTAAGGGGAATAGAGAAATGCTTTCACCTGATGTAGGGACCTTTTCCTGACCCAGAGAGTAATCAAAAATAAAGAGGGATGTACTTTCAGATGAATGCCATTTAAATGCGTGTGTGTGCACACGTGCGCGTGCACACACACACACACACACACACACACACACACACACACAACTTTTCTTAAAGCTTTCCATGTTCTACTTTTCAGGCCCTGGACATAATGTCTACCAGATAGATTTGAAAAGGGAGACAATATCTTCCAGACTTGAGAACATGTGGGTTCTTTTCAAAAAAAAAAAAAATAGAATCACACATTATCTGTGTTGAAAGGGACTTTAGAAATCATCTACTCATGTTATAAAAGAAGGGAAGGGACTTACTTGCCCAAGGTCATACAAGTGTCCCACACCATAGTTGATTTTCTTTTGTTTTTTTAAGATTGTTCTTTATAAAAATATGAATAGTTTATTAAATAATGCAGAAACAAAACAAATTGATGTGGTGACTGCCACCTGATAAATAGAATTTGTGTCAGAGACTCTTACCGTGTGCCTCATCCTTGCCACAAAAGGCAGAAAGGACATTATGTTTTCCATAGCTCTGTCTTAAGGGGGAGCCTTTCTCAAAACCTCCGGTCCTAGCCTTCATGTGATTATTTTCCAGACATGTTGTGGCACTTAATTCACTTGGTTACAGGCTCTGACACTTTCGTATGGCTCCTGCCCTGTCCCTCCTGGGCCACAAGAGGCCGGATGGGTGTGTTTTCCGAAGTATGTTCTGAAATGTTGCTAAAACTAAAGAAATTTAAGTAGAAAACACTTGAATCTCAAAACTCAATCCAAGCTAAGCACTAAATGAACTCACTAGGGCTGGCTATTTCTTCTATTCACAAGTAAACTTTTAAAGTTCAGATGTGATCTATGAAAGAGATACCGGCAAGCAAGGAAGAGACCGAGGGTTCGTTCTTAACTTCATCACTGAATTTGCTACAAACCGTCCACGTGCTATCTGAAAGCCATTTTTCCCTCTCCCTGGGCCTTAGCTTTTCTCACAAGTAAGGGGGAGACCAAATGATCACCAGGGTTCCATCATTAGTTATGCCATCCAAATAATACCTTCAAAATTGTTGTTTATTTTTATTTTTTGAAAGGCGCAATAACTGCAGAGCTGCCTGTACCTAATTCCAAAGATGCAAACTGACATTCAAGGAACAGGGAACAGAGGAACACTTTGTTATCTGCTAACTCTATATAAAGCTTTCAAGGGAGGCAGTTTCGCTATTTAAATAATTTCCCAAAATAATGTTGACTGACTTTGGGCTAAGAGTTTATGTATCTATGTATCTGACCATCTAACCAATATTTCCCCCAATTTCACATTTCAGATTGATTTGTATTTCTCTTTCTCTCTCTCTCTCTCTCATTTTTAAAACGTTTGTTAAGGCCTGAAGACTGTGAGCGAATATGCGTATGCACAGACAGATAAGTAAGAACAAGCCCGGTTCTTATCTAGCCTGAACATTTCACTAGGAACAGAGTTTTGTATTCCGTCTCTCCAGCTACCACAACTGGAAGGTTATAGAATATTCTATTTCAGGACACCTTTAAAAAACGAGGAGCCCATTTAAAAGTACTGCAGAATGTTATTTTGATTTCTGCCACAGAATGAATCACTCCTCCTGAATGCAAACACCAGCAAAGAATGCGTTAGAGGATCCACCATCATATTAAAAATTAAATCCGGCTGCATTTCATAATGGGCTTTCCTTTTTAAAGCATGGTTTCATCTTCTCACCATGGAAATTGCGCTCCGATGGCTGTTCTTTATGGTTAACACTGAGGCATCGGCTGAGGTCAGAACCCTGCTTCTCTGAACAGGGAACCACAAATGTCACTGACACATGGTACACTTGGCAAATAATATATTTCTTTCCTGTGACTTCAGTTTGCCTACCGTCATGCTTGTGGTAAGCTACAGAGTTTATTTCTCGGGTCTTCCTTCCTTCCTTTGGTGGGACCAGCAGGAGGCATGCAATTTACAATGAATTCAAAAGTGCACCTCTTGATTTTTGTTGTTGTCTTTATTTTAACCTCCAAGAAGAGAGAGATTTAACTCAGTCTTCACCCCAGGCTAAGCTAATACTTAGGTCATGTCTGAGCTCTCTGGGGAACCCCTGCTTTATACCATCCGAGGGGCAATGGTGTCTTTTCACGTGGAGCAGCACAGCTGTCCGGCCATATGGGCTCCAAACAGCCCAGTCAATCGGATTTGGGGAGGTTTTACAATATAATTTCTTAACATGTTAGTATTTGGGGTGGGTTTGATCAGGAGCATAGACAACTCTTAAGCCCAAGGGTTTAGGTTTTAAGAAGCCATCACAAATATCCCAGCATCCGATAAGGCTGGTTAAAAACAGAGAGGAAAGCTGTGACTGGGGGAGGGGAAAGGACTCCTGACCCCCTGGATGGAGAAAGCCCCAGGGGTATGCTCTAACTATTAATTCAGCATCAGCTGCTTTTTTTTTTTTTCCTTTTTTCATTTTCTTCTCTTTTTTAACCCGGGGCTCATCATTGAAGGCGTTCCCACTCAGGCCTGCAGAGTCGGTTACAAAACCATCTCTCTTCTCCCCTCCCCCCATGCCGCAAGATGAGAGGCGAACATCCCGCATTGCAGCAACCGCTCGGGAGGGACTGCGCGAAACCCTCCTCGATCCAAACAAAACCAGGCCTTTCACAAAAACCACGCAAGGGCAGCAGCGCTGTGTCCCGCCGCCCTTCGGTCCAGACCAACTGATGTCGCGGCCCACCAGGCCACGGAGAAGGGGCTCAGAAACCACCTGCCTAAGGAATTCTTCGTGAACAGGAAACAGGCAGCGCTGCATCGAAAGCCCTTATCAAAATGGTGGAGATCTTGCGCGAAGCTGCTGCCAATACAGTTTCTCCGCCAGAAAAGTATCTTGGTTTGAGGGAAACATCATCAGAATGGCACATTTTCCCCGAAAGACAGCCCGGATGATGGCTTTTTCCATCCTGCTCCGGTCTTCAGAAATTAGAAATCTATGGCAGTGATGTTTTAGTTCTTCGGCGGCTGCTTTGGTTTCTTCCTCCTCTCTCTCCCCTTGGAATTTACCAAAACGGCTTCATTTCCTAAGCTTCTGAGGGCGCGCTGCTGGAAGCCAAAAGCCAGTGCCGAGAGGGTTGGCGATGGCTCTTCTTCTAGTGGGCCCGACTCCCAATAACTGACGGGAGCCGCCAAGGCCTCGAAGCCAGAGGGCCGCGCCCCGGGTCACGCCATTCCGCCCACGCCAGGCCGTGCGGTTTCGGGAAGGCTGCTTCGGGGCGGCGGGGCTTGTTCTCCCCATCCCTCCTTGCCCCGAATCCAGCACCGCCCGAGAAACACCTGGTTGTTTTGTTTTTTCTAAGTCATCAGGGAAGAACAAGGGGCTGCGGGGAGGCAGAGGGGCCCTGCGTGTGCGTGAATCGCCCGGGTCGCGGCCGCGGGGCCGACCCCTTGCAAAGACCCGAGGCCGCTCACTGCGGGCGCCCGGTTTGGTTGGGGGACCAGGGAAACGGGCCGGGCAGATTCTCGGAGTCCTTCCCCAAGGCCAGCTCAGCCCGTGCTCCCGCAGAGACACGCCAACACAGCGCGCACGACAAAAGGCGCCTCTCCGAAGTGAGCCTGCTGTCCGCGGGACGGGTGGCGGCCCGGCGTGGAGAGGCACTTTCGTGCCTCTCCAGTCTCGGGCGTCCCTCTGGCCCCGGGGGCGCGGGCCGGCGGGAGGGCGCGGGAAGGGCGGGGCG
>NW_007249377.1:443257-444224 GCF_000164805.1 Carlito syrichta
TTCTGATGCCTATCTATGAATCCTACTGAGAAGTCACAAATCTCAGGTTAAACAGTTTTGTTGTAAATGATTATAATTCCTTTCTGATCTATGTTACTATTATAAATCAACAAAAATCTTTTCTGCGAGTAAAACACATATATATGCATATGCAAGATAATTTCGATGTGTAAGCTAAACATCTATACTGATAAGTGAAATGGTGCAAACATTGATTATAATTACCCTTTCCATTCTCGTAATAGGCTGTTAATGATTCCCTTTAATACTGTCTTCCAATATCTCGAGGCTCTAAGCCAAAGAAAATAAGACAAATACGGGTCCGGGCCTTCCGGTCGGGGGTGATCAGCAGGGGGCCAGATTTGTCCCGGCACGCCGCCTCCGCTCTGTTCGCCCAGACCGGAGAGGCCCGAGGCGGACGCAGCGCAGGGCCGGGACCCTCGGGCGGAGGAGGAGGATGCAGAGGTGACAGCTGTAGCCTTGGCAGCCGGGGCAGCCGGGAGGACTCGGCCGGGGCCTGATGCTGCCGGGGCGGCGTCCGGGGGGTCGGGGCGCGCGGACCCCTGCCGAGGCGGCGGCGCGCGTGGGCTGGGGAAAGCGCCCCCTTCTCCCGGGACAGCAGCGGATAAACGGAAGCGCGTGAGAGTGTGGGGGTGCGAATCGCCACCTCCGGCCTTGGCTTTGCCGCTCTTCCGAGCGCTCCCACTTCTCACTTTCCCCAAATCCGCATTTTCCTTGGCACAGCTCTCCCGGAGCACGGAGGAGAGGGAGGTACCCGGGGGCAGTGGCAATGACGTGTGCTGGTGCAGAGAGGGGGTGGGGGGCTGCGAGCCCGGCTCTGTGGACGGGCGCCTAATCCTCTTGTTTTCGGAACCGTCAGCAGATGTGGCTTCTTGTAGCCGAATAATCCGTTAAAGGAATAATAATTTTCTAAAAGGAGATCGACCTCGCCCAAAGAGGCCGGGGA
>NW_007249377.1:445012-445842 GCF_000164805.1 Carlito syrichta
CTTGAAACGCGGAACAAAAAGAGGAAGACTTGCGCGGACGCCGGCACAAAGCGCCCGTGGGCTCGGCGAGCAGGGGCGCGCGGGAGCGCCGGCTCCGGGCCCGGGCGGTCGCCGCCTGCGGACCTCGGAGGGTATTCGGGTCGGGTTTTATTTGTCCTCCTGGCGTGCCTGAGCGGTGTCGAGGATGCTGGAGAGGGGTCGGGGTTTTTTTCTTTTTCTTTTTTCTGGGAGGGGTGGCCAGATCGTGGGAGACGCAGCGGACTTGACTTGGCTCCTCCGGTCCCCGCCCCACCTTCTCAGGATAAGGGGGCATCGGGAAGGGGACGGGGGGCGGCTGGCTTAGGAGAGCAGAGGAGCTCGCTGCCGCCTGGAAGGCTAAGTGAACGGCGGGGAGAGGTGGAGGTGAGTGGGGATGGGCCTGCCCGAGGAGGACTGCGGAGGAGAAGGCGGGCCCCCGACCTGGGGTCCACGGGACGAGTTTTGCCGGGGATGAGAACGTGGGTGCCTGTCGGTAGGAGCGCTGAGGAATTGATGAGAAATTGGCATGTCCGTGTCCATGAGGAAGGCGGCGCTGGGTTTGTGTGTAAACAGAGGAAAGCGGTGCAGGAGGGCATGGGGGGGTCTTAAAATAATGTCTTATTGTCCCTTTCGCTTTGGGGACTCGCATCGCCAGTCTCTCTCTCGCTCGCTCGCTCTCTTTGACCCGGGGATCCAGCCGCATTATACCCGAGTGGCCTTTTTAACCCACGTCCACCCTTTACCTGGTAGAGCCCGATGACAGTTGGGGGTGGGGTGGGGAGAGTGTAGGGGTGTTCTCTCTCTCTCTCCCC
>NW_007249378.1:0-30662 GCF_000164805.1 Carlito syrichta
AGATCATGGACCTACCTGGCCCAAATACAAATACTACCTGTTATAGTTTCTATTTTTCTTCTTCTTTTTTTAAAAGATGGAGTCTGTGTTGCCCAGGCTGGTTTTGAATTCCTGGCCTCAGGCGATCCTCCTGTCTTGGCCTCCCAAAGTGCTGAGATTACAAGTGTGAGCCACCATGCCCAGCCACTTAGTTACATTCAGGCTGTATATGCAAAAAGAAAATTTTAAGAGTCAATAAAAAACAATTCCCTTATCCCTGAGATAAGCAGATTAATAGTATATAGTGTCAATATTTTGGCTGCAGACCATTATCTTGCTATTGATCCAGAGAACTATGGTATTGACTCAGTAGCTTCAGTTTACTTTTGCTAGCATTGTTTCTGTGTGCTTTTTCTTCTCCTTTTTAAGTGTCATGATCTGTTGTTGTTTTTTCCTTTGTCTCTGTACTGTCCAATCAGAGACCAACAGAGGCGAATTTGAACAGAAAGCAGAGTAGGCAGAGTTTTGTATTTCAGATGTCAAACCCTTTTACCCTCTGTCCTGAAGTTGATGTAATTGATCCTTTCCCGCTTATCTCATGTCTATCCTTATAAGAACTCTCCCCAAAGACATTGTCTTAAATGTTCTTTTAGCATCTTGTAAAGGTCCGTTGAGTTCTTTGTAATATGTTGAGGATTTATACTTTTTCACAATCTGCTGACTATGTTTCCTGAACTGTATTTTCCAAAAGAGAAACCCTACAGAATCATTTTTGCTGATGACTGGTGCAGGAGACACTCATCGATAGCTGAAAGAGGAAAAACTGGAACAAAAAGTATAGCTCAAGTGGTTTTGTGGGAATGTGATTACAGATTGGGTTTTACTAATTTGAGGTTATTGGGCACTGTTGTCTCTGTGAAATGGGCTTGATGAGCAGTTGCTCATCCTTCATGTCCACTGCATTCAGACTGGTCTGGTGGGCAGTGGAGAGGCCAGAGGGAGGAGGCCAGATCCTCTCCTTGAGATGTTTATGCTCTGGGTGATGGGGAGGGGGTCTCCTCCCCTGTGGCCAGGAGGAACATATGTGCGTGCCTGTCATGACTCCAGCTGCCATGGAGCAGTTATAAACAATGCATCTGGGAGGGCAAATCTTCTCATTTGTTTTTAAAAGAGAGAGAAGAGTCCCTCTCCATCTTTACATTGAGTCAGGATCCTGAGCAGGCTGGCAGTAGGAAGTTAGAGGGATTTAGGCAAGCAGGATTTTCTCCCAGGCCTCTCAGCATGTGGACACACAGATCAATTTCTTATCCTGTGTTCAGCTGGACACTGGGTTAGAGACTGTGTTGATCAAAATGTCCCCTCCTGTTTCATATCATATAACGCATTCATTTCAGCCACTGAGCCTAAATTACTGTTTGCTTTCTTTTTGCCTTTCTTTTTTCTTCCCCCCTGAAATGGTAGGAACTCGTATAAGGATGAAGTTAGTTTATCCGTGCTAATGCTTTGATTTTTCTTTTCTCTTTCTCTCTGCCACAGTAGGTAACCAGTTAGGGGCCTTGGTACATCAAAGGTAAGCAGTGGGTTATGTTTTATTATTTATTGATCATTTCTAATTGTTTATTGATCCACCATCTGTACTAAAGTGTTAGAAAGTCAGAGGTTGAGAGTGAAAAACCATGGGCTCAGTTTCTTTTGAGACTCAAGTTTTTTGCCAGCACCTTCCAAGACATTGTAAGCTCAAGGGATAAACTGATATGAGGTCTTAAAAATCGGTCATTATTGTAGTAACTTAAAAGACTTTCAGAATGTTGGAGTTGCTTTTTCTGGCAACGTACATGTAATTTAAAAGGAGAAAAAGCCACATTTTCCCTCTTGGTTTTATAGTGTTCTCAGTTTCGTGAATCCTGAGCCTCTTCCCTTGAGAAGCGATGTCCTGACGTGTAATGTGTCTGGCTCTCACACGAGAATGCTTTGGGTACTCAAGCAGTGTGGATGGCAGCCAGTGCCTGGACTAGGAAGCCAAAAGCCAGAGCTCCGCTTTCTGTGTCGTGTCAGGGACTTGCCAGGGATCCTTGGCTAAGTGCCCGCTTGAGCTCTGCCTCCATTTCTCCTCACAGCCTTCCATTAAGCATTGGAGATTTAGAGAGATGGAAAGATTTCAGAGCCTTACAAAGGCCAGTCTGCAAGATAGGATATTTGTGATCACAGTGTCATCCTTCAGAAAGAAAAAGTATGCAATGAGCTTGACACGACAGTTTCCCTTTTGTAAGGATGAAATTTTGTGCTGTGTAACATAGTGACATATTATCCTTAACCTTCAGTGCCAGTGACACAATTCTGTCATCTTATATTCTGCCTTGATTTTTTTTTTTTTGTATTGGAGTTTCACTCCGTTGCCCAGACTGGAGTGCAGTGGCCACTCCCGGCCACTGCAGCCTTGACCCAATGGGTCCGGCGATCCTTCCAACTCAGCCTTCCAAGTAGCCGGAATTACAGACGCGTGCTACCACGCCCCGGCTGATCTTTGATTTATTATAGAGATGAGGTCTCGCCAAGTTGCCCAGGCGGGTCTCGAACCACGGGCTCAGGCACTCCACTCACCTCAGCCTCCCAAAGGCTTGGGATTACAGGCTGAGCCACCGAGCCCGGCTGATATTTGAGAGTTCTTAGAAATCATCAGGCATCAGTTAACCAAAAGATCTATCTTGGATTTTTTTGGTTATTGTTACTTTTTATTTGTTTTGTTAATGAATTAAAAATTTTAATGAGGTGGCTGTTAGTATCAAATGCTGACTTTCCTATAAAGCCATAATTGGCCAGGATTTTATTTTGCAAAAATGTTTACACTTTGTGGACTAGACAAGTTTCTGCTGTGCATTTGATGAGAGCCTTTTCTTCCTGGAAGCTCAAAGCAGTTTATTGTGGTCTGTTGCTTTGTCTGCAAAACTTGTTCCAGGAGCTGCCCGAGCTTTGTGGCATTTGTTTTTCAGTAGTGTTGACGCCCCTCTAGTCAACTGCCAAGTTGTAGTTTCTGAGCATAGACGGTGGGAGCTGCACCTGCTGTAGACAGCAGCCTCCTGGTGGTGCAAACAGTAGCACCGTCACCCCTCACAGAAGAGTCAGGCAGCCTGTGTTGACAGGGACCTGGCACTGGTGCAGGATGTTGGGCCAGCATGGATTGGCATCAGCATCATGGTGTTACTGATCAGAAGCTGGGAACTGCACAATTTGAGGGAGAGCACGTGTCCCCCAAGAGGTAGAGAGAATCGCTCTTTGCACATAAGCCTGAGAATATAACTCTACAAGGAGAAGACCATGCCCGTCAAAACGAGACAGTGGCAAGTGCTATTTATGCTATTGCCTGTCTTCTAAGTGCCGCACTTCCCCTAAAAACATGCACTTATCCAATCCTTTCCATGATGGGTAAAAATCCAGCTGTGCTGTGAGAGATGTTTAAAAATGCTTGCCTTTTTTTTAAAGCTACTTGCATTTAGCTTCCACCTAAGGTAAATGTTTAGATTTAATTGCTTTCTGGGGTGTTGAGCAAATTGGATATTGTCCACAATACACTGTATGGCAGATTCGAAGGTTTGTTTGAAAGAGCCAGTGCAGTACTTGTTTAAAAAAAAAAAGGTGCATAATGGGTGGGATGGCATTTAGCAGAAGCACCTCGCAGAGTAAGTGAGGTAATTGTTCTGTCCTGGTCAACACTCGTTAGGCTTCTGTAGGATGCTGCTTCCATCTGGGGTGCCTCACACTAAAAGATACCAGTAAATTAGAAGAGAAGCAAGAAGCAATCAAAAAGATGGGGAAACAAGGAATGTTTAAGAAAAGTTGGGTATCTCTTTACCCAGAGAGGACACCATAATAGAATTCATAATATCTCCTCAGCCCAGAGGGTCTCGAGTGTTCTGGGATTGATGACCCATTGCTAGAGAGGCCCCAACAAAGTAGAAATTCAGCAGCACTGAGAGCAGCTATAATGAAGAACCAGAGCTTTCTTCCTCAGATACAGGAGATGGGAGGCTTAGCTCAACCTTCTCAAGGAGGGATTGACCAGAGGGTTCATTAAATGACTCTTTGTAGATGGTTGTGGATTTGTTGGCCAAATTGGCATGGTTTATTTTAAGCTTTTATCTTGAAACATTGCTAATATGGACAGTTTAGGAACCTAAAATGACTGTAAAATTCAGTGTTCTACATTTTTCCAAAATGTTCTTTGTTTTTAGGGCAGTAATAACAGAAGAATTCAAAGTGCCTGATAAGATGGTTGGATTCAGTAAGTATCCACATTATCTGTTTCTCTGATTCCTGTCTGTCCTTTGGTTTTAGTCTGTCTCATGTGACTGTCACTTGTAGTGGAATGCTGTTCACCTAGTGTTCTCTGAAACCTTGCAGTCTCTGGGCAGGGAGAAACCAGAGCATTAGACATGGTCCCCAGCCCTCCTCACCCCCACGCTTATTCTCACTTCAGCTGGAATACCCTGCCCCTGCTGTTTCACATAGGGGTTCTGCTGCTATGATGCCCGGAGTAGAGATGGGCCTGCTGAGGCCAGCTTAAGTTAGTGTAACAGTTTATTGAATGAATTAAGTTGCCCGTACATGAAATGTGCAATGTGGAGTGGGGAGCATATTTTGACCCTGTTCAATTTGTTTCAGTTATTGGCAGGGGAGGTGAGCAGATTTCACGGATTCAAGCAGAATCTGGTTGCAAAATTCAGATTGCTTCAGGTAAGGGATTTTTTTTGTAGATAGTAATTTGATGGAAATCCATGTTTTGTAAAATTGTTGAGATTCAGTCCCTTTGCTTTTTGCTTAGAAGTTTAGGGGCTGGGGTAAGTATATGCGCTTGGTGTTGCCTTGCACTTCTGGAGTGGGACTCCCAGGAGAGAACCAGAAAGAGCAGGACAGAAGTGGGCCGGAGGTAAGGCCTTCCACCTGGACTAGGCCCACCCACAGTGCTGTGGCCAGTGTGGCTCCTCCTGAAACACCTGCTGCTCCAGGATCTGTGTTTTCTGCACCAGAATGTTATGTCAGTCTGTGGGCGTGCAGGCATCCTGGGCTCGGGTCCCTCCTGGGGACTGCATGCCGGCTCCCCTGGATTAGACCCTGTCCTTTGTAGGAAGAGGACAGCTGGGGTTCTGGCTGAGTTAGCACTTGTTACAACTGTTTTGGGGCTTTTCCCAGCTGGATTAATTTTGACCATGCTGTATGGAGAGAACTGAAGTGAAGAATTTTTATCTTATTTATGGCTTTATCATCTAATTCGAGTCTGACCTCTTTCCATTGTGGAGGAAAGGGTTTGAAGGACATTCCACCAAAGAAATGATTATCATGTAAAAAGATATCTATTACAATGTCTTGAAGATAGTAACTGCTGTTAGCTATTTCTTTTTCTTTTTCTTTTTTGAGGAAAGATTTTAAGCGGCAGTTTTTTGTTTTTTTGTTTTTTTTAGGAACAAAGTAAAGCATCCTTTATGTGTGGTGTTGGAAAGTAAGATTTTCCTCTCTCGTCAAATGGCCCCAACCCAGTTCCACATAGATGTCGCTGATCTCTTAGGATATTTATGCAGGAACTGATAATGATCCTTGTGTGCATATCATTAAATTCCTTACTAGTGCACCTAGCACGTTGGCCACGTGCAGACAGATGACCGGTAAACTACAAATGGAGAAACTGAAGAAGGGCACAGTGAAGTGACTCAAGCCGTTCTTAGCACATAAGCGGGTCAGAAATGAAACTGAGCCTGGGAATTAGGACCAACTCCCCAGTCTCTGCTGTCCTTCCAGCTTCCGTGTGGGACTCGTGTCTACTCGGAGAACTGAGGCTGGAGCTGCCAGCTCAGTATTCGGTCTGCAGGCAGAAGCAGACTTTTTCTGGGAGACTGGGCTTCTGTGGGGCCGGCATAGGAGCCAGCCCTAGAGAGACAGTCTGTACACAGAGGCAGAGGTGCACGGTTGCCTGAAGCCCACCAACACCCCTCATCTTCTTGATTCTTCTTATAGAGAGTTCTGGGATTCCAGAGAGGCCCTGTGTACTTACCGGAACCCCAGAAAGTATTGAGTAAGTTTATTTTATTTACTTTTTCCTTTCACTCTTCTTCCTCCTTCCCCAAACGGGGAGAAATGGAAGGGCAAAACTGTTACTGACCACTGTCGATCCATGCTGCAGTGTGGCCACACAAGCAGATGCTTTTATCGAAAACATCTGGGAGGTTGCCATGCCAAGGGCGTTTTTCTGTTACCTGAAATACATGAGGTGTCACTTTTTTCCAAACTGTACGGAATTTCACAGCCATCCTAACATCTTTGAAAACCAGGGTCTTGAGTACCCAGTCCCCTACCTGGTTCTCTAATCAACTCCCTCCTTCCTAACACCTCCTTTCCCTGAGCAGGTCTGGATTAGTAAGCCTGTCGCTTTGTGAACTACTGGGAATCCTGGACCCAGGTCTTTGTCTGAGCTTGATCCCGTTCCTCTTCTGGTGTTCGTGGACCTCATGAATCGCCTCTTCCTGGTTGTGCTCCACTCAGAGGCCGTTAGGACCAGCCAGAGGGGATCTTGCCTTTTGAGACTCTTGCAGCAGCTTTAAGACTAACCTTACTCTCCTAGCCCGGGACCTGCATGCTCAGAGCCTTGTACCAGATGCAGGTCTAGTGAGAACTTCCTGGCAAAGGGACATACTGACTTAGTCTACTCACTGTCCTTTTCCAATCTACTGAGTAGCATTGCATTTGGGGACAAGATTATATCTGGCTCAGTAGGTAGGGTTGTTTTATTGTTTCCATTTCTCAGGGAGTCTAGATGAGTTTAAACTCTCTTGTTCTGCCGTCACATTGTGAGCAGTGAACCAGAATAAATACTGCTGGCAGGTGTGCATTATAGGGCAAGCTGGATGGTTTTGCTGGAACCAAAGCATTTTTCTTCCAACACAGGTTAATCTAGTACACAAGCAAAATATTAAAAAGCTGCTGTGAGTGAGAAGATACACGAAGCTGATTCTGTACACAAAGGCTCAGGGCTGCAGAAGGCAACGTCTCTTTCCTTCTTTCTCTTCTCTCTTCCAAATCTAACTGTTCCTGCTTCATATCTACCCAAGGAGCAGGCGCGAGGGGATCATAACTTAAGGAGGAAGCAATTTTGTTTTCTTCAGCCAGCAACACAGCCAGCCTGTTTAGTAGCTGAATTCTTCTCTACTAGAGGAACCAAAAAATAGATTTTGCGAGGTGATTTAGAGAATATACTGCAGATCACAGCCAGGAAAGATTCTGGTGCAGAAAAGGAAATCAGCCACACCGATGACCTTGGTAGTCTGGGTTGTGCTGTCGCAACATTGCGGTTTCCTACCCCACCGCCAAATAAGTCCACACAAATAGCACGACACGTGACATGGAGGGGTCCCGGCTTTGCTGGTGGGGAAAGCACAGAGCAGGTGGTGTGAGGGTACTGCTGCAGCTGGCATTGTCGCCCCCTCTTCCACCTCTGGAAGCTCTGCTGACGATTCGTAGTTTTAGCTGCAGAGTCATGGAGCGGTGTTGTTGGTTAAGGAGGAGAAACTTGGTGTGTGGACATTTAGGTGATGAGTACTAACCCTTGCTTTCTTCTTCCCCTCTTTCATTGCTCTCTCTCTTCTGCCTGTATTTAACAAATGTGTATGGAGCATACTCTGAGAAGGATTTTGCTACATTGGGAAACACAGGGCTATGTAAAGATATGACAGGTGGTCTCTGACATCCCAGTGGGAGGCGACACACGTTTGTGGAGACACGAGCATGAGCAGAGGGCAGCTTGGAAGGGGCTGTGGCGGGTGGTAGCCCGCCCGTCGAGGCCCCGTGTGAGAATGTCGGTCCTGTGGTGTATGTTGCTTTCAAGTTCCAGCCTAGTAGCATGGCGGATAGCAGAGAGCCCTCCGGGTTGTGGGGGCAGGAGCTGGAGCCGGATGGAGGGCTGCCTTGACTCCTTCAGGTTTCGTGTGCTGTTTCCCTTGCTTGCATACCTACAGCATTTGTGTAACGCTGGTTTTCTTGTGGTTCTTTCCCCTCAAAGACAAGCCAAACGACTGCTGGGGCAGATTGTAGACCGTTGTCGGAATGGACCTGGCTTTCATAATGACATCGATGGCAACAGCACAATCCAGGAGATTCTCATTCCCGCGTCTAAAGTGGGTCTGGTCATTGGCAAAGGAGGGGAAACAATAAAGCAGCTACAGGTATGTGAGCATGGGGCACGGGGCAGGTGACTGCCCCACGGCTAGCCTTCAGCACCTGGGTCAGGGATCGGCCACAACTGGCGCTCTAGCAGTGCTGGCTTCACACACTGTGGTGCCAGGGCTCCCTGCAGCCTCTGCCCAAGTGGTTCTCCAGTCAGCAGGAGAGGGTTCCTTCCTCCCCTGGACGTATACCTTCTGAGGATTTGCTGTGACCAGGCCTGATGTTGTGTACGATTGCACCCTAGCAGGGTCCCATGAACTACCAGCAGCCTGTGGCTGTGAGCTCTGTGAGCATTGCCTTACCATCAAGGGGCAGCATCTCAGATCAAAGGGGTGCTCGGACCCAGCACCCCTCATTAGTTAGTCATCTGAAATATGCTCACCACTTTTTGAAGGCTTGGGCTTCTTTTCTGTAAAGGGAAGTGCCAGCCTCACTGTTGTAAAGCCATTCCTCTATTTTGTATAAGAGGCTATTCCGGAGTGAGGGCTGCACGAACACTAGCTGCTGTTCACTCCAGAGTCCCCCATCTAAGGGACCAAACACATTTCAGAGTGTGATATCCATAGTAGGTTCCAGGGGTGCACCCTGAAATCAAGTCATGTTTTCATAGTTAAACACAGTGATAGTCACACTCAGTGAGAGAAGGCCAGAACTATACTCGCATGAGTTAAGTTTTGCTCCCAAATCCATTATGAACAGCTTTTATATTAGAGCTTTGGGGCTTTTATGCTTGCAAGTGAGGGCTACAGCTTGCCTTCTGTACACTCATAACCGAGTCCTCAGGTGTGGTTTTGAGTACAGTGTCCCAGTGTCGACTCTAGGAGATTAGGGTGTGGGATCCCAGTATCCAAACTTTGGTTGGAACTTCTGCATGTCCGGGAGCTTGCTGGGTCTAGTCCTGGGACTGTGTACTCCCAGAGCCTGCTTTAGCTGTGAGCTCCCAGATCTGCAGAAGTTGTGGTCAGATCATGCCAAATAGCCCGCTCAGCTCAGTGTGTGGCATCGGATGGAAGTAGTCATTCTAGGGACTGGAAAAAGAGGAAGGAGGATCGTCCTGAGTGGTGGTTTTCCATATTCCACTTGTACGTGGTCTGCCACGACCTGGTGTCTGCCTTCACAGAAGCCAGCTTCATGCTCCAGGCCAGAAGGCAGCACCTGGAGGGGGATGGGACATGGACTTGTTGTGGATGTGACTTCCCAGTCCAGCTGTCGTGCCATTCTGCATTCTCCTTCAGACAATGAGGGCTGGTGTGTGTCCCCACAGGAGCGGACAGGCGTGAAGATGGTCATGATCCAGGATGGCCCACTGCCCACTGGGGCAGATAAGCCTCTCCGAATCACTGGGGACCCATTCAAAGTACAGGTAGGAGAGAAGCCATGGATCCATGGCTTGGGTGAGTCCTGGATGTGACGCTGTCGCTTGGTGGTAACCAGAGCTTTTATCTACTTGATAAAACTGGGTAAAACTGTAAAACTGGGTGTTTTTTTATTGGGGGTACGCTGTTTTCCTGAACCAGGTTGAATGATGAAAAGAATCTGGTTGTGCTGCCCAGTACTGGAGCCACTAGCTTTATGTGGCTGTTTGAATTTTGAGTAAAAATTTAGTTCCTCGTTTACACTAGTCATATTTCAGGTGCTCAGTAAGTGTGAGCTGGTTGACTGTCCCGGACCATGTCCATGCTGAGCGTTCCCATCAGGGCAGAGATTTGCTGGATAGCACTGATCAGGTGCAGGTTTCATCTGCTTGCCTGTGATTGGACCAGATGTAGGCTCTGTTTGGCTTTTCTTTGCTTGTTGCCTCTTTCTGGACCCATGTTGCAAGCCCTTCAGCTGGGGTTGGAGGTGAGCACAGGTGCCAGAGCCCCCAGGGTCATATGTGCCCTCGTAGCAGGAATCCTGTGCCCTGAGCTCCCACTGGCTGAAGCAGGAAGGGGCTTCATTTTCAATCCCCTGGGGTGATCCTACCCTTCCAGCTCTTGCTATGGGTGCAGTGAAATGCATCTCCCTTTTTCTGCACCTGCAGCCTGCCTTGCCATTGCTGCTTGCAGAGTAACTCTGGTGATGACCTGGTGAGTGAGCCACCATAAGTGGTGGATCCTCTCTAGAAGCACTGGGGTTTTGATCCAGTGAGGGTTACCAGGTCCCGGCAAAATATTTCCCCTGATTGTGAGCCCTGTCATTGCCAAGGTGCACCTTAAAATGGCTCATTTTAGAACAGGATTGAGGGCAGTGGTGGACATGGGTCTGTCCAAAACTCCAGTCCGTGGTGCAGTCCTGCACTTCCTTCAGGCTGCAGTCAGTCCCACCTGTCCTGCCTCCCTCGAAGCTGCCTCCTCCTTTCAGTATAAATAAGGCGACTTTTACAAAATCCAGTAGTAGCTCATCTTCCTCCCTTGGCTCACACAGTCCAGGCCATGGACCACTGCTGCAGTGGGGTAGGACTCGGCCTGTGGAGGCCTGGGCAGGACTGCAGCGTGCCCACCTCCCACCAGTCCTCTGCCACCGTTTCCATCATAGCCTGTGAGATTCTCTTTTGTAGGAAAAAAACTTGAGCAAAGAACATACGCTTGGAGGAAAATAATTTGAATTTACAGGTTTTAGTATTTTTTTAAAATCTAAAACTATGTGTATTTCACCTTTTGTATTTGGGAGAAGCAGTCTGTTGTATTTGGGTATATTTTCTCTCTCTCTCTCTAACTTCTTTTGAAAATCTTCAAATATCCAGAAAAGCTACAAAAATAGTACAGTGAGCATGTGTGTGTGTGTGTGTGTGTGTGTGTCTTCACCCTACCTAACATTTGTTGTGTGTTTTTTCTTTACCATTTGTAAGTGGCAGATATTGTAATTCTCTACCCTAAATGCTACAAGCATGTGTCTTCTAAGAATAACCAGACTGGGCTGGGAGCAGTGGCTTACGCCTGTAATCCCAACAATTTGGGAGGCAGGAGTGAGAGGGTTGCCTGAGCCCAGGGGTTTGAGACCAGCCTGGACAACTTGGCAAGACTTTGTCTCTACAATAAATCAAAAAATCAGCCAGGCGTGGTGGTGGTTCCAGCCACTTGGAAGGCTGAGGTGGAAGGATTGTGTGAACCCAGCAGGTTGAGGCTGCGGTGGCGGTGAGCATGCCACTGTACTCCAGCCTGGGCGACAGAGTGAGACTCTGACTCAAAAAAAAAAAAAAAGACCCAGACCATAGAAAATGAACTGTGATTCCATAACATCATCTCATATCCTGTCCATATTCAGATTTGTCCAGATATCCAAAGGCTTTCCCTGATGTTGGGGTTTGTTTGATTTTTTTTCCAGACCCAGGATTCAGTCTGAGTTCCTCCCTCACTTGAGTTGTTCAGTGCAGTGGATGCATCTTTGGTGCAGACTCCAGTGTGAGCTGGCCAACGTTCAGGGCCCTTATGAAGAGCATTCTTTTGAAAGAGAATGGTTGAACCTGCCTCAGGTTCAGCCAGACCCATGGGGAAATCTTGCCAGTTGGGGAAGTAACTGAATGCCAGAGCCATTTTCACGTTCTCTGCTTGCCTTTTCTCTTTGACTTTCCAGAGTGTCTCTATGGCATAGGGCCTTGGTGAAGTCCTCTCATGGCTCTTCCTTCAGCAGATAGCCCTCCCCACTAGAAAAAAATGGCATCAGGAAATGCCTGGGGGCAGTAGGAGCCGTCTCTGTCCGTACACAGATGTCCCGACCTGACTGTGGCTTAAAGGAAGGAGACCCTTGTCAGTGTGGACATTTTGGGCAATGTGTGGCGAACACGGCATTTAAGGTTGGATGCACACACCCCTTACCGGCAGCCTCGCTGTCCCACAAGGAACAAGTTCTCAGTAGCCGAGTGCCTCCAGACTCTCGAACCCCAAGCTGGGAGGGTTTGATCTTGAAATGCCACTTGATGTTATGTATTTTTTCAGGATTTTTTTTTCCATAATGCCTTTTATTTGTGTTTATGCAGCAAGCAAGAGAAATGGTACTAGAGATTATCCGAGAGAAAGACCAAGCTGACTTCCGAGGTGTACGTGGCGATTTCAGCTCCCGAATGGGAGGAGGCAGTATAGAGGTATGCTTGAATTACAGGTTAGTAGGCAAATGAGATTAGGGTTACAGCTGTCGCACACTCTGTTAGCACTTTAACTTTGAGCACGTGGTTTAACTTCTGTCTCATCTGCAAAACCCAAAGAGCATATATACGCTCACATCCCAGGGTGGGCGTGAGGATGAACTGGGACAGAATAAGCCCTCAGGGAGGGGAGCCAGCTTTTCAGGGCATGGGAGGTACTCCCCCTGATTTTGAGGTTTTGCTTTGAAGGTTAACCAACTCTCCAGGTAAAGACCAAAGTCTAGGTTTTCTTGGTGAACTGTGTCATGATTGAGTCAACTTTGGCAGCCTATTTTAAAGATGAGATTGAAATGGGATCATAATCTATCCTTGAGAATGTTGATGTATGCTGCCACATGGATGGACCTTACAAACAACATGCTTAGTGCAGTAAGCCAGAGACAGAAGGAGAGATACTGTGCCATTTCACTTGTCTGCGAGTACCTAGGATAGGCAACTGTGTAGAGACCGAACATAGAATAGGAGATGCCAGATGCAGTGGAAGGAGGAGTTGTTGGTTATTGGATACACAGTTATTGTTGGGGATGATGAGAAAGTTTTGGGTATAGATAGTGGTGATGGTTACACAATGCATTTAATACTGTTGAATAATGTATTTACAGCTAAATGATAAGTATATATGTTTTATCATAAAAATGAAGAAAAACACATGTTAAAGAACTAGTATAATCAATGTGCATGATGTATTTTTGCTTATTTTATAAAATTTGAGAGATGAATTTATCATTTTTTATCTTTTATCTATAAGGTTTATTCTTCATTTCTTTTTCTTTATTTCAGTAGCCTTAGGGGGCACCAGTAGTTTTTGGTTACATGGTCACAAAGAAATCTGAGTTTTAAGTGTACCCACCAGCCCTCACCTGTGCACATTATACTCGATAGGTGATTTTTCGTCCCTTCCCCTCTCTCCTTTGCTTCATTTTATAACTGTTTTGATCAAATCTCAGACTTATTGGTGCATTTAACGGTCAAGAATGCAACCACAATCTTGTTCCTAAAAAGAAAAAATACGTTTTATTATGTCATTTATCAAAATGCACTGTAATAAAAACCAAGTATTCTGTTAAAAAATCTGTCCTTTAAACCAGTGGTCGCCAACCTTTTTGGCATCAGAGACCGGTTTCATGGAAGACAATTTTTCCATGGACAGGAGATAGTTCGTGATGATTCAAGCCCATAACATTTACTGTGCACTTTATTTCTATTACTATTACATTATCATATATAACAAAATAATTTTACAACTCACCATTAAGAAAAAGGCATGGACAGAAGTGGTAAATAAAATAATGGGCGGGCCACATGCAGACTAAAATAAGTGTCAGATTTTGGCTTAAAAGCCTGCCACCAGATGCAGCTGTTCAATTGATGTACATCAACTCGACACTCACTGATAGGGTTTTGATATGAGTCTGCAAGTAATTGATATATTATTCTCTGTGTGCAGTCAGACCTCGTTGCTAATGTTAATCTGTATTTGCAGCCTCTCCCCATCACTAGCATCTCCACCTTAGATTGTCGGGCATTCGATTCTCATAAGGAGCACACAGCCTAGATCCTTCGCATGTGCAGTTCGCAATAGGGTTCACACTTCCATGAGAGTCTGATGCCACAGCTGATCTGACAGGAGGTGGAACTCAGGCAGAGATGCAAGTGCTGGGGAGTGGTTGTAAATGTAGATGAAGCTTCGCTCATTCACCCACTGCTCACCTGCTGTACGGCCTGGTTCCTAACAGTTCACAGACTGCTGCTGGTCTGTGGCCCAGGGGTTGGGGACCCCCGTTTTAAACAAAAGACAGATGCATCTGGGCTCGGTGGCTCAGCCTGTAATCCCATACCTTTGGGAGGCTGAGGTGAGTGGATTGCCTGAGCCCACGGGTTTGAGACCCACCTGGGCAACTTGGCGAGACCTCATCTCTACAATAAATCAAAAAATTAGCCGGGCGTGGTAGCACGCGCCTGTAGTTCCAGCTACTTGGAAGGCTGAGGCGGAAGGATCGCCGGAGCCCAGCAGGCGAGGCTGCGGTGGCCCGGAGTGGCCACTGCACTCCAGTCTGAGCAACAGAGTGAGACTCCAACTCAAAAAAAAAAAGACAGATGCGTGAAAGCACTGATACCTCGTATGGCTTCTCTGCCTAGGTGTCTGTGCCGAGGTTTGCTGTTGGGATTGTAATAGGAAGAAACGGGGAGATGATCAAGAAGATCCAGAATGATGCCGGTGTGAGGATTCAGTTCAAACCAGGTGGGTTTTGATTGAGTCCCAAAATGCTTCAGTTCTGAAGAAGGATAGAGCACCCAGCAAAGCAAGGGCTTTGTTCTTAACCCACGTGTGTGTCCTCTTCTCTCTCTTTTTTACAACCTTGTGTTACCAGATGACCAATCTAAGTTTCTTCTCCTGGCCCTCCTTTCTCTCCTTGGATATATGCTGGGTTGGTCACCTTTCACCAGAAAGTTTCCAGGCCTTTATGTTTTTTCTTGGACTGGTAAAATGCATATAGCATTTTCATCTTTTGATTTTGCTAAGTAAATAATTTTTTTAAAAAAATACCCCATTAGACCGGGCACGGTGGCTCATGCCTATAATCCCAACACTTTGGGAGGCTGAAGGTGAGAGGATTGCCTGAGCTCACAGGTTTAAGACCAGCCTGGGCACCTTGGCAAGACCTCATCTCTATAATAAATCAAAAAATTAGCCGAGTGTGGTTGCATGTGCCTATAGTTCCTGCTACTTGGAAGACTGAAGCAGAAGGATCACCTGAGCCCAACTGGTTGAGGCTGCAGTGGCTGTGAGTGTGCCATTGTACTCCAGCCTGGGCAACAGAGTGAGACTCCAACTCAAAAAAAAAAAAAAAAATACCCCATTTACTGGACGTGATGGTTCACACCTATAACTATCACTTTGGGGAGCCTAGGCAGTTGGATTGCTTGAGCCTACGATTTCAAGACCAGCCTCTGCCAAAAATACAAAAATTCGCTAGGCTGATGATGTGTGCCTATAGTTCCTTGGGAAGCTGAGGCGGAAGGATCAGTAGAGCCCAGAAGTTCAAGGCTACTATAGTCAACTATGATAGTACCACTGCACACTAGCTTGGGCAGCAAAGCAAGCCCCTAGCTCTGATAAATAATATACTCGGCTGGGCTCGGTAGCTCAGCCTGTAATCCCGCACTGTGGGAGACCGAGGTGAGTGAATTAAATTGCCTGAGCCCGCGGGTTCAAGACCCGCCTGGGCAACTTGGCGAGACCTCATCTCCACAATAAATCAAAAAAATTAGCCGGGTGTGTTAGCGTGCGCCTGTAGTTCCAGCTACTTGGAAAGCTGAAGCGGAAGGATTGCCGGAGTCCGGCAGGTCGAGGCTGCGGTGGCCGGGAGCGGCCACTGCACGCCAGTCTGGGCAACTGAGTGAGACCCAACTAAAAAAAAAAAAAAATAATAATAATACACTCATTATTATTTTGATCGTATAATATTGGAGCTAATTTAAAACCACAAAAGAGAAACATCTTAGAATAAAGGACACATTTTTAAATTGGATAAATTTGCTTTTCTGAGCAAAATTTCTACATTTTCTAAAAACAAGAAAACATTTGGAAATCATTGCCATAGCTCCATTTTCTTTGGCTTGTTTTAGTTCAAGTCTTTTGTTTCTTTTATGATCTCTTTTTTAAATTGCTATAATTACATAAGAAGTTAATATTAACCTGAAATATGGAGAATGGATATGCACATTTCCCTATCACAATATGCTTCCTTCCAAAAGAGTACCTGGAGCTGGTAATACTCCTCGCTTCTTTCAGTACTGCTGATAAGTATGTTAATTGGGAATCAGACTGACCATCATTTTCTTCCCGTGTTGGGCTTGTGCCTAATCCTGTCTCCCACCTGGTTCCGCAGACGATGGGATTAGTCCCGAAAGAGCCGCACAGGTCATGGGCCCTCCAGATCGGTGTCAGCACGCAGCACACATCATCAACGAGCTGATCCTCACAGCCCAGGTGGGTCCAGCTCTCAGGAGCTCACTTTGCTCACCCGCAGAAGTGGAAGATGAATCCAGACATGGTGTCTCATGCCTGTAATCCCAGCACTTAGGGAGGCCAGGCAGGAGACTTACTTGAGACCAGGAGTTCAAGACCAGCCTGAGTAACAAAATGAGACTTCGTCTCTACAAAATGCAAAAAAAGTTAGCCAGGTGTGGTAGTTCCAGTTGCTTGGGAGGCTAAGGTGGGAGGATTGATTGAACCCAGGAATTTAAAGTTGCTGTGAGCTGCACTGCAGCCTGCGAGATAGAGTAAAACCATGTCTCCAAAAAAAAAAAAAAGTGGAAAGTGCTCCATGGGGCTGGAGGTAGCACCACAGAGTGGGTGCCCTCCCCACCCCTCCATCATACTATTGAACCCAGCGACTTCACCTCCTTCCTGCCTTTGTGCTATTTTCCCTAACTGTTACCCTTCTGCCTTGACCACCCCGGCACCTGGATTGTCTTTGCACAGTACGCTTCTGACTCTTCAGACTTTTGGGGAATATGTCATGCAGATCATCAAGTTCTACCAACCAACTGTACTTACTATAAAATTGTATTCCATGAAATCTAAACTTCGTATTAGAAAGCACTACAGGATCTATAGTTCCAACTACTTTGGAAGACAGGCAGAGGGGTCACCAAAGCCCCGCAGGTCGAGGCTGCAGCGGCCATGAGCATGCCACTGCACTCCAGCCTGGGCAACAGAGTGAGACTCCGACTCCAAAAAAAAGAAAGAAAGCACTACAGGATCATGCAGAGTCTTAAAGCTGTCTTCACATACTTGATTTTGTGCATGCCTTTGGCATATGCGCAGGCTTGTGTGACATTGTTAGCCTTTCCTTTTGAGCACCAGAGTCCACCTCCCCCCACTGTGACTTGCTCTGGGGAACCTCTGTAACTGATGCTAGAGTGACTAGTCCCCCAGGTATGTAAGACTAGGATAGAATTTGAGAATGACAGCTGAAGAAGAAAGCAAGAGACTAGAAATGCTATTCTCAGCTCTGCCTCTAGCCATGTGACCTTTGAACTCGGGGCCTAGTTTTCTCAGCAAACTGGATGGCAGAGGTTGCACCAGGAGAAGCTTCTCCATGTGGCCCCTAAGAACCATCTGAGGATACTTACTAAATTCTGTGTCTGTGGGCTCCACCTCAGATGTCCTGAAGCAGAATATCCAGGGGAGGGTCTTGGGTTTTAACTAGAGTCCAGGCAGTTTGTAGGATCAGACAAGTTTAGAAAACAGCCACTAAATGATCTCCGGCCGCCTTTTTTGTAGTAAGAGTTAATGAACCTAGTGCTGCAGAGGCTATGAGGTATTTAGGAAAGAGCCTTGTACTTGAGGACTGTGGCATACCTGGAAAGTTGGCTGTGTACATGCATGTGTGCGTGTGTTTAACATAAATCCCTAAAATGAGCCAGGTGCGGTGGCCTGTGCCTGTAATTCCAGCTCTTTGAGATGCTGAGGTGAGAGGATTGCCTGAGCCTAGGGGGTTCAAGACCCACCTGGGCAACTTGACAAGACCTTGTGTCTATAATAAATAAAAAAATTAGCCGGGCGACGTAGTGCATATCTGTGGTTCTAGTTACTTGGAACGTTGAGGTGAAGGATCTCCTGAGCCCAGCAGGTTGAGGCTGCAGCAGTCGTGAGTGTGCCACTGTTCTCCAGCCTGGGGGACATAGTGAGACCCCAACTCAAAAAAAATCTCTAAAACGATCTTGTTTACTTGTCAGTTGTCTCTCATAAAAGCAAAGAGCAGGGGAAAGGCTCTCCAATTATCTCAGCGTTCTGCTGGTGTAGAGTCTACGTAAAAATGTTCAGTTTGCTCTTAATCAACATGCACTTATTGCTAGACATTTCTTCACTGTGTTGAAAGTCTGTTCAACTTTTTCCTTCCATGAAATAGCTCCTAGCTTGACTAGGTTTGCCCTGAACATTTCAAAAGATTTCAAATACTGCAGCTTCAAGGTGACTCAAAAGACAGACTTGAGAATGAGACGTGGGACCTTCTGAGTGGAAGGAGTCTTCGTCTGCTAGGTTTAGGCTTTCTTCTCTGCAAGTGAATAGTGTGAGAATGATCCAGAGACTTCTCCAGCCCTGGACCACGGGAGGAAGGCCTGCTTCTTCCTTCTGTCTTCCCTACTAAAGTGGCCCTGAAGGGTTGATCACTCATGAATGTAGTTCTGCTTTTCTTTGGGGCAGGACAATCTGTTTATCCTTTTGCTGGTTGGAATGCTGAGTGTTGAGACATAGCAGTGACTAGTCGGGTAGGGTCACCAAGCTGTTTCCACTCCTGTCACTTTCAAATGCCCAGAGCAGCTCACGTCTGACTTCTAACAGGGCCAACATGTGTCGGCCGCAGGAGGGAACTGCTCAGCTTCACGGACAAAACTGGCTCTTGATTCCTGTGGATTAGAGAGAGCCCAGAGGTCAAAACTCCAGGGAGAAGGCCATTGGTGTTAAGCCTTAAGTGATGGAGCTGCCTGCCGCTCTAGTTGGGTGTGTCTGTGCTGTTGGTGTAACCATGACCACATGCATCCATTAGCACACAACCCCTCGAATGCACCTGTGATTACTGTTAACTCTGCTCTGAAGGCACACATCAGAATCTGAAGTGTGGAAAGGTGCTAGGTGCCAGTGTGTGGCGTGGATGACATCCTGTCACTTTACCCACTCACCCCAGCCCCCAGAGGCCCTGAGAGGCCGTGCTGGCAGCCACAGGGGTCCTCACCGGAGTCTTGCTTCTTCCCCAGGAAAGAGATGGCTTTGGAGGCCTGGCAGTTGCCCGAGGAAGAGGCCGTGGCCGCGGGGACTGGGGAGTGGGCGCCCCCGGTGGTGTCCAGGAGATCACGTACACAGTGCCGGCAGAGAAGTGTGGCCTCGTCATAGGCAAAGGTAAGAGGCAATGACTGGGATTCCCCTCCTCCTTCAGCCGTGAGCACAGGGAGCATGCAGGAAGGCTCTGCTGAGCCAGAGTGGCCTTCTCCACAGCTGCTGGCTGGCCTGTTGTAAGGAGGCAAGGCGAGGTTTTCATTGTGACTATGAATAGACAATAAGTAGAACCCACTGCCTGTTGAAGAAGTTGAAGTTATTGAAAAGATGTCCTGTGCAGGATGGGGGCCTCATAATATTTGTCGATCGCCTGGTTGGTAATTAGCTCACCTCAGATAAGGTCCTCAGGGAAGGTTGCTTTCTGACAAAGTATCACTGCTTTCTCTTACTGGATTTGGGTATTTGGTCTTTATTGACACAACATGTGAAAATGGTTTTTATCCTTTCAACATATTTACCATGAGTAACAGGCACCCTGTGGAGAGAATAAAAATTGATTTGTTAGTTGTTTCTGGGCACTTGAGAGAACATTAGATAGAAATACTCATTAATGGCTGATGTAGCTCCTTCCCGTCCTTTAGTGAGAAGCAGGAGAACAGGCAGATTTCGGGCAGTCAGCACCCATTCATCTCGGCCTGCCACAGGGCCCTCTCCACAGGGCAGCAGGACTCGGCTCCGGGGAACTCTGGCAAGCCTCATTGTCTGCAGGGACTCCTGTTTGCTGCTGGGCTTGGTATTGGCCTTGGTTATCAATTCGGCAGCATGTAGACAATGGGGTCTCCTCCCCAGAGTTCCTCTGGCTTCTTTGTTCACCAAGTGGCTGGTTTGGGGTGCTCCTGTCCCAGGAACAGGAATTGGGCGTATCCCCAGGAGCTGGGCAGGGCGAAAGTCCCGCGTGTGCCCCCGCTCCCCTTCTCAGTCGCCTCCTGGGCCTGCACGCGTCCCTGCTCAGGGGCAGCGTGGGCTCGATGCTCTTTCAAGCATTCGTCTCCTGTGTCCGCGTTGTCTCCCAGCTTCTGAGCCATTCCAAGTTGATGGGAACAATGCGGGCTTGTTTTTGTCTGCCGGCAGGGCACACATGCTGCTGAGTGTTGCGTGGGTGTGGCTGGCGGCTCCAAATGCAGCCATAAGTCACCCGCTGCCCAGACCATCAGCTTGACAGTCCTGGGAGCGAGCCCGGCTGACGCCCATGGGTCGGGGAGCTGATGCCTCTGGGTTCTTGGCCCTCGGAGACCGTTTTGTCAACGTGGCTTTCATTTGCGTGCGTTTCCCCTAGACCCTGACCGCGCCTCACTGGCTTCTCCGGCAGCTCCGTGCAGTGACCCCTGGTGCTCAGAGCTGTGCCTCCCAGCTTGCCCTCCACAAATCATTCCGAGTGGTGCCCAGTGGCGAGGGGACACCAGTAGCTGATCCTTGTCCCTGCTCGAATAGGGCCATGGGGAAGGTCTCCCTGCATCCCCCCACACACCTCCTCGCAGCTGGTGCATGGTGGCCCTTCTCCTTGGGGCAGACGCCTGGGTGAGAAGATGGGAGCCCCACGCAGCCAAGCCCTGCCTCCCTCCCAGGCCCTGCCGGATTTCCATGATAAACGCGCAACATTGACAGATAGCACCGCCAGCCCTGCTCTTGTCAGCCAGGCCTTTTAGCAGATTTGATTAATGGCTTTACGATTTCACGTCCAGCCGGGGGGCCAGTGGTGGGTCGCTTCTGCCCACCGTCAGGTGGAAGAATGGAGCAGACTGCTGAATGAGTCTGTAGACAGCCACCATGTGCCAGGCTGGTGACCTCATTTTGAAGGAAGATGAACTTAAATTAACTCCTTCCGACTCCATGCAGTTTTGTGGGCCCCTCACCCGATTAGCATGCTCCCCAGGCCTCGGACCCAGGGGTCTGGGGCTGCCATCCCCAGCCCAGTGGGAGGGCTGAGGGCCGTCTGGGGCCTGCAGCCTTCTCAGTCTCCGGCACCCTGGCCCTCTGTGCTCCTCCCTTGGGGCAGAGGCAGCTACATAGGAGCCATTGAGTTTGGGGTGCCTGTGGGAACAGCCCCATTCACTCCTTGCTCACTGTTGCTCCTCAAGACCACTGCTGGGGTGCAGAGCTGCTCACCCTTCATGACACAAAGGTCAGTCGGGGGCCTCCAAGCAGACGGCGCCTGCCCGGAGGCAAAGCTGAGTTGTCCGCATCAACTGGTGGCATCCCCGGGCTAGTATCAGGCCTGGCAGAAAATGGTGCTTCTCTGAAACCCCATCAACGCTTGCAGAAAATTGGGAACACAAGAATTTGTTGTGTGGGCTCTTAAAAGTTTTTACTTTTGGCCAGGCACGGTGGCTCACGCCTGTAATCACAGCACTTTAGAAGGTCAAGGATTGCCTGAGCCCAAGGGTTCGAGACCAGCCTGGGCAACTTGACGAGACCTCATCTCTATAGTAAATCAAAAAATTAGCTGGCGTGGTGGTGCGTGCCTGTGGTTCTGGCTACTTGGAAGGCTGAGGTAGAAGGATGACCTGAGCCCAGCAGGTCGAGGCTGCAGTGGCCATGAGCGTGCCACTGCACTCTAACCTGGGCGACAGAGTGAGAGACTCCAACTCAAAAAAAAAAAATGTTTTTACTTTTAAATTTAAACCACCCTAAACATAACCAGCTCCCCCCCGACCAGCCCGTGTTCACTAAAACTTGACCCACATGCCATCAGTGTCTCCCCTGCTGCCTTCAGGAAGGGCCACCAGGCTGAGGCTCCCTGAGCCCTGTGGAGTCCTGCCAGGATGAGCTTGTGCCTGCTCTTGGTGTCCCCGCCTGCTCACTTGATGGGCCGTTCAGATGCGGCTTTCTAGCAATGGGTAGAGGGAAGGCTGGAGTGTGTGAGGCTTGTGGACTGTGTCACGGCAGTGACACATGTCATGTGGGGTCTGTCTTGACTGTGCGCAGGGAGAGGTGGCAGACTCCGGCCCTGGGTCTTCACTTTTGATCCTCCGGGCTCACTGCTAGATTTCCAGTAGATTGCCGTTTTCCGGTTTTGCACAACTCTGCTGTAGGTTTTCCTTGTGTTCTGGCTCCTGACCACCCCCCACTCCCAATTGAGCAGAACAGATCTGTAAGTTCTGTGAAATTTCAAAAGAAGAATGGAACCATTGTTCCACTGGTGGGGCTTTTGTTACACAAATTTCATTAAGAGACTGGGACTCTCACAGGTTTTTCAAAGAGTCCAACTAAATTTTCATTAGCCCGTTCCACCCGGCCCCTGTGACCCCAATCCTTGGCCCGCGTCTCTGTCTAGACCCATCCCCCATGGAAGAGGCAGGGCTTGAGAACGGACAAGATGGGATGTTACAGGCCTCGTTGGAGCCTGTGGCTGAGGGAGCGCACTGCCGCAGCCGTGCCTGGGCTGGAGGGCCCTCCTGGTGCTGAAAAGAGGGCCCTGGCTGGGAGCATTGCGGCTGGCCTCCGTCTGGGGCGAGCGCCATTGTGCAGACCCACGGCCTCAGCCCAGACTTGGCTTCTGGCCACACAGGGCCTCCATGCGCAGGTGCTGCGTGGCATCTGGCCTCGGCCTGGCAACTGGTTTTGCACATGAGAGTGCCCTAGTGTTTGATGGAACCGCTGAGATGCAGGGAGCAAGCTTGTGTACCACAGGGGCGAGTGCTGCGGTGCACAGTGCTCCTGCGTCCTCCTCAGAGAGGCCGGGGACACATGAAACAAGCCTCTGTCCGTGGGGCAGTCACCACTGGGCATCACCCCTGTGTGCTTGGAGAGCGGGCCTCTGGGCTGCTGCCGCCACCCTCACTGCTCGGTGGCCTCTCCCGCCCACAGGGGGCGAGAGCATCAAGAGCATCAACCAGCAGTCAGGGGCGCACGTGGAGCTGCAGCGGAACCCGCCTCCCAACACCGACCCCAGCCTGCGGATCTTCACCATCCGGGGCGTTCCACAGCAGATCGAGCTGGCCCGGCACCTCATCGACGAGAAAGTTGGGGTACGTGCAAGGCCCTTTTCCAACCGGCTTGACCAGAGCCGGGTTTTCTTGTGGATGTCAAGGTACCTGTGATTCCCAGAACCTCGGGCTTCCTGTGCCTGTCCGCCCTCCTGGCCCCTGGGGCAGCCCCTCCCGCTCTGCTGAGAGGAAGGCCGGAGGCCCAGGAGCAGGGAAGGACGCCCGGCCGGGCAGCCCGGTCCCCAGAGCCGTGGCCCCCGCAGCTTAGATGAGCAGCTGGGCAGTAGCCCCCAGCACTGCCTGGACTCTGCGGCGCTGCCCTGGCGCTGGCCCGCAGGCGGCCCTCATTGACTCTGGCTTTAGTTTCAGGCACCTCAAAGCAGATAAAGAAAGGGAGTGTTGATGGAGGACAGATGGGCCACTGCTCACCTCAGTGGGGACGCAGAAGGGCAGAGAGCCTTGGGCCAGCCTAAGTTGACGGGAGAGTCCAGCAGGTTGGTCCCTACCCCCAGGGCGGCACACCAGGGCAACTGTGGTGGTGCCAGTGTCGGCTGTGTGGCGATGCTGGTCACTCGAGGGCAGAGCCGTTTCTGCAGGTGGAGCCCGCGGGAAGGAAGGCTAGTGTGGGTGCGTAGGTGTCTGTGTTCCACCTGACTCCGTCCCCTGAAGCTGGGTTGCCTTTGGGCGGGCCTGGGTGGAGGCAGGGGCGCGGCACCAGCAGGGGTGAGAGCTGCTTCTTTGCCCTGCAGGGGACCAGTCTAGGAGCTCCTGGAGCCTTCGGACAGAGTCCCTTCAGCCAGCCACCTGCTGCCCCTCATCAGAAGTGAGTCTTGTGTGTTGTCAGGCTTGCCTGGGAGGGTTCACCGCCCAAGAGAGCCTCCCGGGCCTCTGCCAGCTCTTCTGGGAGTGCCAGCACAGCGGGTGGGGCCGGGTCATTCTTTCCTCTCCCCTGGTCCCTGCCAGCACCCCAGGGGAAGCCCAGTGCTGAGGGGTGGGTGCAGAGCCTCTCCGCGGAGGGGCCCAGCCTGCTGATTGTGTGCCTGTCACCTTTGACAGCACCTTTCCTCCAAGGAGCTCTGGCTGCTTCCCAAACATGGCTGCCAAGGTGAACGGGAACCCACACAGCACCCCTGTCAGGTAGGTGGCCAGTCCCTGTCCGGGGCAGAGGGACTAGGGTGGCTTTCACTAGGCCACTGCTAGCAGGTGAGGGGACCGTGGTGCTTGGCTAGGGGGGCAGGAACGGAGCAGTGAAGAGCGAGACTACAGGGTGGAGGGGGGCGGGACCCCCATTGGAACGCGCGACTCTTCTGTCACCCACAGTGGTCCGCCGGCCTTTCTGACCCAGGGCTGGGGCAGCACCTACCAGGCGTGGCAGCAGCCCACACAGCAGGTCCCAAGTAAGTGCCTCGGGGTGGGGGTGCACGCCTCCAGAAAGGCGTGGCCAGGTGGAGGCTTGCAGAGCCGGGGCTAGAACACCCGATTCCCAGTCTTGGCCCGCAGGCCCGGTGCCCTCCCGAGGTGTTGGCATGGGGTCTTGGCATGGGGAGCTGCGTATAGGCCCTGTGCCTGGGACACGTGTGCTCGGAGAGGCTCCCGGGGAAGTGGCCTCTGGCTGGGTGGGACTTGGGACTTGGGCTGCCTTTTTGGCCCACCCGTCCTCTCAGAGCTGCGGCCTGTGCCACGTGTGCCCGGATGGTGGTCTGAGCCGAGCTTCCTCTCTGCTGGGTGGGGCGGCACCCAGGGCTGCTGGTTCCCCTGCTGGGCCCTGGCCTGTCCCTCTGCCTCCCACGGCCGCCCTCCTCCCTTCTCCCCCCACTTTCCTAGAAAGGGCTTCTTGCCAGCTCTGAACTTCTCAGGGAACGAGCAGGGACTCCCTGTGCTGCCTGACACCTCCCCGGGACACTAGGCGCAGAGGAGAAAGCCTTACCGTGGGGACAGAGCTGCGTGCGCTTCTTGTCCCCCACGGTCTTTCGTGGGTTTTGTTGCCGGCATAGCCCATGTTGCGCAGCCTTCACCAACCAGGCCCTTGCCCTAGTCGGTACATCCAGCTTCTCCTGAGCCGTCCGGAGCCTCCTCGCAGCACTGCAGGCTGCAGGCCTGGCTACAGGGCCTTGGCGCCAGGGACAGAGCCCCTCTTTGGGGTTCTGCCGCCCCACCCTGGAGCAGAGGCCAGGGCCAGTGCAGTGTGGCCTTAGGCACATCCCCCTTCTCCAGGCCCCGCTTTTGCGGAGCGTTTGGGTTTGAGCTCTGCAGTGCTCACAAGCTCTCAAGTCATCCGGCTGTGTTTTCCCCTTTTTCCCTAGTGTTTTATTATGAAGTGATGCGTGTATTGTAGAACACTCCAGAGGGAACACCTGCTTTCCATCTAGATTCTGCCACTCGAGTTCACTGTGCTTCTTGACCCCAGAGCCTGGGTGTGGTCTGCTCCCCCTTTCCTGCTTTGTCGGCTCCTCCGCCCCCACCTTGCAGTGGGAGGTCTGGGATGCACTCTGACCGGGGCGACACTCTCCAGGCAGCCAGGTGACTGGGACCCGGTACGTTTTGCCACGTTGAGCCAGGACAGAGGACCTGTGAGAAGCCCCTGCTCCAGAGATACAGAGGCCTGCCTGGAGGCCTGTCCTTCCTTCAGGGAGACGAGCATTGGGGGCTTGGCCTGCAGGCCCCACCACCTGCCCTGGCCCCAGACAGGCCAGCAGAAACGGCCGAGGCCTGTGGGATGAGAGTGGAAATATAGAAAGCACCTGGTGTCCTCACGACTGGTTGAAGTCTTCATTGGTGGTGTTGAACTCTGCCTCTTTGGGGATTTGAGAATTGGTTTTGGTCTGTGAAGCCTCGTTCAGAAACCAAATGATGGCTGGGTGCGGTGGCTCAGCCTATAATCTCAGCACTTTGGGAGGTGGAGGTGAGAGGGTTGCCTGAGCCCAGGGGTTCGAGACCACCCTGGGCAACATGGCGAGACCTTGTCTCTACAATAAATCAAAAATTATCAGGGTGTGGTGACGTACACCCTTCCAGCTCCTTGGAAGGCTGAGGCGTAAGGATAGTCTGAGCCCAGCAGGTCGAGGCTGCGGTAGCTGTGAGCTTGCCACTGCCCTCCAGCCTGAGCGACAGAGTGAGACTCCCACTCAAAAAAATAAGAAAAAGAAACCAAGTGCTACTCAGACGCACCATGTCTCCGGAGAGAGGGCTTGCTGTCCAGGGCCCTTGCTTGGCCTGCCCCAGAACGGGTACAGGGTGTCGTCTCCCCTCCCTGCTCCCCCTGCTTTGCTCCCCCCGTGCCTTTCCCCTGCTCCTCAGCCCACAGTAAATGAACCCGTGGGGAAACATGTGCTGTGAGATATGTTGAATGGCTTGTCCCTCCTGCGTGCTGGAGACTGTGGTTCCCACAGGAAGTGACGTCGAGGGGGCCTTGTGGGCCTCCTTAGGGAGACACTCAGCCAGCCCTAACCTGGGCAGGAAGGGAGTCCCGACTCCCTGTGGTTGAGGCTTTAACCTCTCCCGTGCCCCCTGCCGGCTGCTCTGTCCTCTGCTGAGCGTCCCTCCCCTCACCCTGTCTGCCTTCGTAGCGTTGAGGCTGTGCCCAGGATTCTGCTGAGAGGGGGCTGGAACACGCGTCCTCTTCCTTCTCCCGCCCCAGAAAAGCCAAGCCAGATGGGCTCGGGTGCCTGCCGTGGCTGTCGCCCCCCTGCCTGGGGACCCCCCGTGCGTTCCCCACAGTCTTCTAGCAGAGGAGCTGGGCTAAGGGGTGGTCTGTGCCCTTTGGAGTCTTGTGCTCTTAAGTACCCAGCAGAAGAGAGCTGGGCTGCCCTGACAGTGACTCTGTGGAGGCAGCCGGTCTGCCAGCCCCAGCCTCAGGGGATCTTGGCTGCACCCGTCGTCCCGTGGCCAGGGCTGCCTCCTCCCACCCGGGCTGTGGAGCGAGGGCAGAGCGGGGCCTGAGCTGGTGGGCTGGGGCTGCGCGCAAGCCAGGACCTGACCGCTTTTGTGTCCTTCACACAGGCCAGCAGAGCCAGCCACAGAGCAGCCAGCCCGACTACAGCAAGGCCTGGGAGGACTATTACAAGAAGCAGAGTGAGTGCGAGGTCTCGGCAGGCAGGCCCCCACAGAGGCCCCTGGAGCCCTCTCTCCTTAAAGGAGCCCTCTCTCCTTAACGCCTTTCCTGTGAGCCTCGACCTCGGTGCTTGCCTTCACGCACACCGTGTCTGTGCCTGCCTCTGCTGGAGGAGCCTGGGTGCAAACGGTGGCCACGGCAGCTGGGCGTCCCGTCCCCCGACTGTCTCCGTGCTGCCCGTCCCTCTGTGGCTGTTGTGGGCAGGTGAAGAGATGAGGTGGTGAGCGCAGGGAAGGAAGCTGAGTGTTGGGACTGGCGCTGGGCCGTCCACTTCTCTTCTTAGGGAAGCCCCTCTTCTTAACTACCGGTGACTAGAACTGTATCTAAAGGTAGAAGAGCGTGGTTGGGGTGGCCTAGCCTAACCTAACAAAAAAGACATCCCTAGCAGATCATTTAAAATGAGTACTACGTCCTCTCTATATATTCCAGAATGATGAGACTTGAGTGTCTGGGTATTATTATTATTATTTTTTTAATGTTCATGTGCCTTGCCTCTGAAGGATATTACTTGCTGGTTGCAAGAGATCAGGTTCGAGGCTACCAGAGAAATACTCACCCTGGCGTTGGGTCACCGGGTCGTTAGGCCGTCTGAGGGCTGGGGTGGGCATGTCGGGTCATGGTCACAGGGACCTGGCGAGAGCTCGGATGCCCTGTCCTCCCCAGATACACATGGGCCTGTGTTCGGCTCTCAAGCTCTTCCTGGGGCTTGGATGCTGGCGCAGGCCCCAAGCTAGGCGCTTCTGCTGTCTCCCGACCCTGATGGGGACACAGACAGATGCAGAAAATGTGCTTCTGTGGAGAGGACAGGCGTGAAGGGTTGTCTTAACCAGGGCAAGCAAGGCCCGGCCCCAGAAGGCCAACGCGCCCTGTGGCGAGACTTCTACAGCGGCCTCCCTCAGCCGTGCAGGGAGAGCAGGTGCCCTGGGGCCTGGGGAAGGGGCCCTGCCGTGCGCCCCCACCCCGCTAACCTGTGTTTCTCCCTTTGTCAACCAGGTCACGCTGCCCCCGCCGCTCCTCAGGCCGGCTCCCCGCCGGACTACACAATGGCCTGGGCGGAGTATTACAGGCAGCAGGTCGCTTTCTACGGGCAGACGCTGGGGCAGGCGCAGGCCCACAGCCAGGTCTGTAGCTGCCATCGCTGCCACTGGCCTGGGCCCCCGCCCGGCCCCCATGTCCCCAGTGCGGCGAGGACGGCTGAGGAGGCAGCCTCCGGCCTGGCCCCGTCTCCACGCCTTGCCCTGCTGCCCCTTTCCTCAGGGTCAGGCCCCAGACTGCATGCTGGGTGGTAGTCTCTTCTTCTGGGCCTCAGTTTCCCTAAGTGTGAGCAAGAGTGCCAAGCGTAGAGGACTCTGGGCAGGTCTGGCATCGTGCAGGGCTCGGGCCAGGCCCGGGCTGCTATGCTCCCAGGAGGGCAGTGTGGCCGTCAGCCGCTGTGGGCAGGAAGGGCAGCAGGAGGGTGCATCTGACCTCTGAGGACAGGGCGGGCAGAGGGCCAGTCCCTCCCCTGCACAGAAGCCCACAGGGCACGGGTATCCTAGGAAGGAAGGGACAAAGGCCAGCTGTTCCCCAGACGTGTTGCAGGTGACCTGCCAGCGTGCTGGGTCCCCCTGGCCCTGGACTCGGAGTGACTGGGCATCTCGCTGCCACACTGGCTGTCTGGGCAAGGCCTGGGGAGCAGGTGTCAGAACCAGGGTGACCGACGAGTTCTGCTGTGCCCTCCTCGCTGCCCGGAGGCTCTGTCTTCCTCTTCAAGGGAGGTTTTGTCGCAGCAGACCCCGTGACGGGCGACCCGGGGGAGGCGTCTCTGGCCGTGGGCTCGTCGGTGTGTGCGGGCACCCACTGTGCAGCCAGAGGGGAGAGGGGACTTGCGAATTTGCTAACTCCTTCCCCTTCCTCCCACAGGAGCAGTAGGACAGTGTCTGCTCGGCTGGCGTTCCCCTCGAAATCATTGTGAAAGAAAACCTATTTGTAACAGAGGTTTTTAGATTTGCAAACCTTTTGATGAAGAACCTTTGTTTTGTTCTGTGAAACACTATATTTAGATTAACAGAATTTTCTAAAAATCGGGAAAATTAGTTACTAAAAATTGCTGACCATTTTTGTTTGTTATTTCAAATGTATAAGCTCTGAGATTCTTTTGGAGCAATATCTACAAATTCAGGCACCAGAATGTGCCTCGGAGCAGTGACATTTCAACGGTGTTTTTTGTTTTGTTTTGTTTTGTTTCGTGTCCTTTTTATTTACAGTTTTTTCTGTTGCAACAGAAAGTGGCTTGGAAGTCTTAGGTGGTATGTAACAAATTATTTTTAAAAATTTTTAAACAGTATTTAAGTATTCTTAAATGTGTAAATTCATTAAATGTTTTACTTCTAATTTCTTGTACCTTGGCTGTCTGGTTTTATTGCATTTTTTAAAAAACTGAACTATTATGTATTGTAATTAATGATGTGAATTCTGAATTGAGACAGATCATTGTATTGCTGTCCAGCAGGGGTTGGGAGGGGCATTTTGTAGGGTTTGTATGATTTCTAGAGTTCTTAAAGGGTAATATAAACATGTGTTCATGTGTGTACCATATGTTTTTCATGTCTCCATTACCAGTTGCAATTGTGTATCTAAGACCTCCAAGCTTGTTTTAAAAACAAAACAAAAAAACCTTTCTCTATTCTCTCAGAAATATAAATACTGTTATTTTTAATATTAAGAAATTCAATATAACTTTTAACAAACACTGTGGAACATTAAACCGTATAAAAATGTAGTAACTATTTTTTAATTCCAAGGTGTTGTTTGCTTTTTTCTTTTTAAATATTTTCTTAATATTTTGTCAAATTAACTAGATGAATAAATAAATCTAGTATTAACCACAATATGAATTAAATAATTTTGATTTAATAAAAGGGATAATATGATTTTCAATGTTTACTGTAGCGTATCTTGTACAGATAACATGTATTTTTAAAGGAAAAAAAAACGGAATTGAAGCTATTTTTTCTTGCATTTTTAATTGACCTGAGGGACATTCCGTTTAAAATGTACTGAAGTTACAGTTTCTGGGTTTTTCTCCTCATTTTCTTATAATGCTTGAAATGTCTAACTATTAAAAAAGACAATTGGAAAATGTTATGCATGTTGTTTAAAAAAAGTGTTCTTTTTATTTGACTGACAGTTCATTTTACACTCGACACAATAAAAGGTCCACGAGCTGTCTTGCGGGCCAAGCGTCTCCGGCCTGTGTCTCTGCGTCGCCGCCTCCCGTCGCCTCGGCCCTCTGGGCTTCTCCCTGCGGGGTCGCAGCCCGGTGTCCGGCGACGTCGTGGGGCTAACCTCCTCCGGATGGCTGTCTCCGCTGGCAGCCGGCTTGAGACCTCGGTTCCCACCAGCCCTTTCGCGGCCCCGTCTCAGCCCCTCCGAGTGCTGGGAGGCCACGGAGCTCGGGCCGGAAGCGGGGTCTGCCCCTTTGCCGGC